>NW_007257561.1:0-60742 GCF_000164805.1 Carlito syrichta
TTATCAGTTTGTTATTTATTTCATTCACAGTATTCTTCATTACTGTTATCTCAGATATCAGCTCCTTCCTAGTTTCTTCTTGAGTCTCAATTCTTTTCTTATCTCTCCATTAATGTCTTGATATCTAGGTTTATAGTTTGAGACCCTTCATTCTGGGGGCTCTTTGTTGTTTGCATTCCGAAATCAGTTTTCTCAGTGTCTGCCTTCCCAGGCATCTGGGAGAAACCCATACTCTTCTTTTCATTTTTCTTCATCTGTGTAGATTTTTCTCTCTCTCCCTCTTTCCCTCCCCTTCTTTAATTCCGTTTTTGAGGGAAGGTGGAGTTGCTTTTGTTTCACTTCTGCAATATCCTGTTCTTCCTTATGAGGGTCTTCTGTCTTTGTTCACTTTTGAAGTTGGAGTGTGGGCTGCAGACTGTACTTCTTTTGCAGTTTTGAGGTTTAATTGAGGGGGAAGCTGTGGTTCAGAATGTATATGCTAATTGTAGCATCCACGATCAGGTGTATGAGCACACTGAAACCTATTTCCCTCTGCCTTACAATCTGTCCGTCTAGCAGTATGTAGTCTTGGTCCCTAGATTAAAATGGGGGTATAAAAGAGGAAAATAATGGAGGAAGGGGAGGTCAATAGAAGTTAGAGAGAGAGAAGAGTGAGAGGGAAAACAAACATACAGGTGAGACAATGACACAAGGCCGGAAAGAAGTGAAAAAAGACACGTAAGAAAGATTCTCTAAAGAATGCTGATAGGTACACAGAGACAGACCAATATAATCATGAAACTGTGTAAGTCAGAAGGCAAACAACAAAAATGTTCAAAATAAACAGTCAAAATGATAAAATCATAAGTCACAATAAGAGATCAGACTAAAATCACTTCAGCTCTGATCTCCGACCTCTCCCCTTTGTTTTTTGTTGTAGGCAACTAGATTTACTCGCAGTTTGGGTTTGGCTGCCTGGGAGTTGCTTTTATCAGATCAGCATGGGGTGGGGCTTTGTCTCCTATTTAGCAACGTTACCTTAGGAATCGAGGTGGGGGTTGTTGATAGGTAGGTGGGCAATGGAAATCTCTGCCTGGAGAATGGTGGAGGCAGATTCTCTTTCATAGATCCATTTCTTTCCGCTTGTCTGTTTCCCCAAGCTTGGGGTCACGTGCTGAGTGCCTCAGCCAGGGTGGGCCCAGATCTCCAGAGCTCCAAAGCTCCAAAGGGCAGGCGGTGAGTGGTGAGAGTGGCCCTGGGCCCCCCACAGGGTACTTCAGCCAGGAATGGGACCAGTGTCTCTGAGGGGCGGGCACCCAGAGCCTCCCTGAGTGACCAGTGGCTTGGTGCTGGGTGCTGGGTGAGAGACAATGTAGCCAGGGTGTGAGCTGAGACCCGAGACTCCCATGCATGCGGTGGAACAGCAGCAGCAGGGGGCTGCAATATCCAGCCCAGCATGGGACTTAAGGTCCCTGGGCCTAGAACCAGCACAGCTGGTGGTGGGTTGGGGGATAGGGGAAGAAAAGTAAGAATCTTTTTGGGAACTCAAATTTGGAGAATCTCACAAGTCCACCTATGCCATCGCCATCTTGCCCCTCAGGAATCCAAAGAGAGAATTGTAAAACATCTGGTCACATGTAAGGGACTCTCCATCAGACTAAAAGCAGATTTATCAGCAGAGACCTTACAAACTAGGAGAAAATAGAATGCTATATTCATAGTGCTAAAAGAAAAAGAAAATTGTCAGTCACAAATGTTATAATGCCCAGCAAAACTATCCTTCATAAATGAAGAAGAAATAAAGTCTTTCCCAGACAAGCAAAACTGAGAGAATTCACCACCACTATACTGACCCTATAACAAATTCTTAGGTGAGTCTCATATCTGGAAGTGAAAGAATAATACCTACCATTGTCAAAACATATTAAAATATAAAATTTCCAGGTAGAGGAAACACACAAATAATTAAGAGAAAGGACTTAAATGTTAACACTACAGAAACCATCCATCTGCAATGATAAACAATAAGACAGAAAGAAAGGAACAAAGGACACACAAAACAGTCAGAAAACAACAAAATGACAGGAATAAATCTTCACATATCAACAATAAACTTGAATGGAAATGAATTTAAATTTCCACTTAAAACATGTAGACTGGCTGAATAAATTGCCAGAAAAAAAATGACCCAACTATAAGAAACCTGCCTATAAGAAACTCATTTTATCAGTAAAGCTCCATAAAAACTGAAAAATAAAAGAAATGAAAAAAGATATGCCACACAAATAAAAACCAAAAAAAGCATAAGCAGCTATACTTATATCAGATAAAATGAACTTGAGATAAAAAACAGTAACAAAGTCATTACATAATGATAAAGGATTTAATTCATCAAGAAGATATAATAATTCTAAATATATGTGTACCTGACACTTGAGTGCCCAGATACTCATATATAATGAAAATACTGAGCCGGGCTCGGTGGCTCAGCCTGTAATCCCATGCCTTTGGGAGGCTGAGGTGAGTGGATTGCCTGAGCCCGTGGGTTCGAGACCCACCTGAGCAACTTGGCAAGACCTCATCTCTACAACAAAAATTAAAAAAAAAAAATTAGCCAGGCGTAGTAACGTGAACCTGTAATTCCAGCTACTTGGAAGGCTGAGGTGGAAGGATTGCCAGAGCCCAGCAGTCGAGGCTGCGGTGGCCGGGAACAGTCACTGCACTCCAGTCTATGCAACAGAGTGAGACTCCAACTCAAAAAAAAAAAAAAAGAAAATACTATTAGATCTAAAGTGAGAGATAGACTCCAATACAACAATAGTTGGGAACTTAAACATCCCACTTGGCATTTGTACAGCAAATCAACAAAGAAACATTTAAACTGTACTTTAGACCAAATGGACCTACCAGAAATCTACAGAACATGTTATCCAAAACCTACAGACTACACGTTCTCGTCATCAGTACATTCTCTAGGAAAATTCTCCAGGATAGATAAATATGTTAGGCTACAAAACACGTCTCAACAAATTCTTTAAAATTGAAATCATACGTATTATCTTCTCAGACATGAATGGAATTAATTAAAAATTAAAAATGAGAAGAAATTTGGAAACTATACAAACACATGGAAATTAAGCACCATGTTCCTAAAAACTCACCGAGTCAATGAAGAAATTAAAGAAGTAGTTAAAAAATTTCTTGAAACAAATAAAAAAAACAGAACAAACCCAAATCTATGGGATAGAATAAAAGCAATGCTACAGGGGAGTTTATAGCAATAAATACATTAAAAAGATGCCAGGCTCGGTGGCTCAGCCTGTAATCCCAGCACTTTGGGAGGGTGAGGCGAGTGGATTGCCCGAGTCCCTGGGTTCGAGACCCACCTGGGCAACTTGGCAAGACCTCATCTCTGCAATAAATAAAAAATTAGCCGGGCGTGGTAGCACGTGCCTGTAGTTCCAGCTACTTGGAAGGCTGAGGCAGAAGGACCGTGGGAACAGAGGCTGCGGTGGCCGGGAGCATTCCACTGCACTCCAGGCTGGGCAACAGAGTGAGATTCCAATTCAAAAAAAAAAAAAAGAAAATTTTCAAATAAATGATCTAATGATGCACCTCAAAGAACTAGAAAAGTAAGAACAAGCCAAACAAAAAGTTAGTAGAAGAAAAAATAATACATTTCAGAGCAGAACTAAGCAAAATAGAGACTAAAAATATACATAAAATCAACAAAATGTAAATTTGTCTTTGTGAACAAATAGAATTGATAAATCACTAGATAATCAAGTTGAAAAGAGAGAAGACAAACAAAATTAGAAAAAAAGGAGACAACCATGGATACCACAGAAATAAAAAGATCACCAATGACTATTATGAACAACTATACACTAATAAATTCAAAAGCTTAGAAGAAATGGATACATTCCAAGACCCATAAACCTACCAATATTGAATAAAAAACAAATATGGGCTGGGCACGGTGGCTCATGTCTGTAATATCAACATTTTGAGAAGCCGAGATGGGAAGATGCTTGAGCCCAGGAGTTTGAAATTGGCCTGGGCAGCAAAAGAGACTTCATCTTTACAAAGAAAGAAAGAAAGAAAGAAAGAGAGAAAGAAAAAAAAAAGTTAGGTGTGGGGGTACATGCTTGTAGTCCTAGCTACTCAGGAGGCTGGGGTGGAAGGATTGTCTGAGCCCAGGATGCTGAGGCTGCAGTGAGCCCTGATTGTGCCATTGCATTTCAGACTGTGTGACAGGGTGAGACCCCAACTCTAAATAAATGAATCCCTATTAAAATACCAATGTCACTTTTAAAAACAGAAATAAGAAAAACAATTCTAAAAATTGTGTGCAAAAAAAAAAGCCTGGATGGCCAAAGCAATTTTTAGCAATAAAGAAAATCTAGAGACATCACACTACCTAACTTCAAAAATATATTCAAAATATATTACAAGTCTATAGTAACCAAAGCATCATGGTATTGGCATAAAAATAGATATATAGACCAATATAACAGAATAGAGAACCCAGAAATAAATTCACAAATTTATAACCAACTGATTTTTGACAAAGGTGACAAGAACATATAATGGGGAATAGTTATTCTCTTCAATAAGTAATGGTGGGAAAACTGAATATCTATATGCAGAAGAATAAAACTAGATCTCTATCTCTCATCACATACAAAAATCAATTCAAAATGCAATGAAAATCTAAAAGTAGGACGTGAAACTATAAAACTATTGGAAGAAAATACAGGAAAATGTTTTAGGACATTGGTCTAGGGAAAGATTTTATGACTGAAACCTCAAAATCACAGGCAATACAAACAAAAATAGACAACTAGGACTATATTAAACTTCTGCACAGCAAAAAAAGCAATCAACAGAGTGAAGACAACCTGTTGAATGGCAGAAAGTACTTGCAAACTATTCAACTGACAAGGGACCAATATCCTGAATATACAAGAAACTCAAACAACAGCAAAACAGAAGAAAAATATAAACAAAACAAACAACCAAAAAGCCCATAAAAATTCCAGTAAGAAGTGAACAAAGGACATGAATAGACATTTCTCAAAATAAGACATACAAATGGCCAGCAGGTATATAAATAAATGCCCAATATTACTAATTATCAAGGTAATGCAAATCAAAATGTTCATGAGCTATCATCTTATTCTAATTGGAATAGCTATTGTATAAAAGACAAAAAATAGATGTCAAGGATGTGGAAAGAAAAAGAACTCTTTCAGCTAATTTCATTCTAGTCCCAATTTGTTGAGTGTTTTTATCACACAAGGGTGTTAAGTTTTGTCAAATTCTTTTGCTGCACATATCAAGGTAATCATCATGTGATTTTCTCCTTTTCTGTTAATGTACTGTATCACATTGGTTGATATTCACATGTTTAACCACCATTGCATCCCAGAAATGAGTCCACTTAGTCATGGTGTATAATCCTGTCGAAGTGCTATTGAATTTGTTTGGCTAATATTTTGTTGAGGAGTTTTGCACCTATATTCATTAGGAATATTAGCCCATAATATTCTTTTTTTTTTCTCTTGTAGTTTATTTTTTCTGAGTAATTCTGGCCTCATACAATGAGTTTGGAAGTGTTCTATCCTTTTTATTTTTTTGGAAGAGTTTGAAAATTATTGGTATCAATTATTCTTTAAATATTTGGTAAAATTAACCAGTGAAGTCTGGTCTTGAACTTTTCTTTGTTGAAATCGTTTTGATTATTGATTCTATCTCTTTTTATTATTGGTCCATTCAGGCTTTGTATTTCTTCTTGATTCAGTTTTTTTAGGTAGCATATTTCTAGGAATGTATTTATTGTATTTCTAGGAACGTTTGTTATCACACTATAGCCAAGACTTTCCTAACTAATGAATATTTCGTGAGTAAGCATTTATTTTTTTCTGGAAATAACAGTGCCTCATTAAAAAGTCTTACTTTTTCATTTATTTAATTAATTCAACAAATAAAATTGATTATATATCTATACAAAATAAATAAAAAACTTGCTTTATTTTCTCTGCCTCTGTCAGAAATTCAACTCCAAACTCTTCACCAGAAATATAAATGTCTTCTCAATATTCTTTGTCTGAGTCTCTATTAATTTCATCTTTCTGGAGGGGACTTTCCATCCAAGGGTTGTCTCTAAACTCTTGCACAACTGTCTTCCTGGAGATACCCTTCACCTCTATTCTGTGGAACATAAATTCTCTGGTTTCTGCAACTCAAATTGGCAAGGATTTTTACTTACTATTTCAACATCTATTTTCCTAGTTAATAGATTACAATCCCATGCCTCCTTTTCAGTAGGTTAGCTCTTTAACTTATTCCTGGCCAATGAGACGCAAGCAGTAAGGTTGTGTGTGACCTTCGAAAAATGTTCATCCTTCCTGTCCTTTCCTACACTAGGATTTCTCAGTCTTGGCACTGTTGACATTTTGGACTGTATAATCCTTTCTTGTGGGCATCTGTCCTGTGCATTATAGTGTGTTCAGCAGCATCTCTGGCTTCTACCTACTAGATGCCAGTAAAACCTTCTATCCCAACTGTGACAATTGGAAGTATCTTTGGACATTGCCAAATGCCTCCTAATGGGGAGAATCACCCCAGTTGAGAACCATTGCCCTATACTAGTGATTCTCAAACTTGAGTATGAATCAGAATCACCAGGATAACTTGTAAAAACGCAGATAGCTGGGTCTTCTTCCTAGAGTTACTGATTTAGTAGTTCTGGGTCAGGCTTGAGAATTTGCATGTTCCCAGGAAGTGCAGTCTGGGGACTGCACCGTGAGAACTGTTGATCTGTACTACCTTGCCTTGCAGATAAACCTGTCATTCCTACAAAATAAATATAACAATAGAAGTATGACTATAGGCCATTAAGGTAAATCATAACAGTGGAGTTCAGGAGGTTAGAAATTATGCTATTACAAGAAATTGGAAGGCAACTGCAAAATTTGTAATTTATGCATCAGATGAATAGTTCGTTTGTTTGCTCTAAGTTTAATAATTTTTCTCAAACAATATTACTCATAGAGATGGACAAAATGAAAAGAAACAATCTTAAAAGAGATGATAGAGATGACAGCAATTAATCTTATTAGTCTATAAGGTATGTGTTCACCCATCTTTATTCATCATTTTCCGAGTTGTTCTTGTTAAATTTTCTGTGGTAAATTTTACATATATTTCAGGGGCCATGTAAAAAAACCTATACAACCCCTTTCATTTAGTGCCACATAATTTTTAATACCTTAACTCAATAATTTGTGTTGGAACAGCAGAAAATTGCTTGAATTAGTGCTGTACATATTTTTGCAGACTGGAGAAAGAATATAAATAAATCACGATGGCCTGAATTTCAGTGGAGGTTAGTATTTAATCTTCTAGGTTTATAAGACATGACAGAAGTCTGCAGAGGCATTTTGAGATCATAACTTTTTAGCACTAATCAGTGCCTGCCTGGTATGCCTGATGCCAGCATTTAATTGTAGCCAAGAGAATTTGAGAAATGCACAGATCTATCCCCACACCAGCAAGATACAAACAAAATCAATAGCCCTGTGCTGGCAACATTATTTTATTGTTGTCTCCTTAATCTCCTCTACTCTTTTGCAATTACTTTTATTACTACTGCTCATTTAATGAGACCATGGATTTTGGAGCCAGATGGTACAATTAGTTAAATCTGGAAGACTCTAACGGAATTGAGTTCAAATCAGGTTAAAGGTAATAAAGTTACAAATTTTGCTGGTCATCACCTCATGGCACACTGTTCTGTACCTGTTACACACCAGAAATTAGTAAGGGTTTCAAGCAGAAATAATTGGATTAAAATTCAGAGAGACTACCTGTGCTTACTCGCTCACTCATTCATTCAACAAATATTTACTTATATTCTACCTGGGTCCTTTGGGATAACATAAAAAGGATAGTCATGGTCACTGCCTCATTGAGCTTGGAGTCTACTCAAGGAGAAAGACAATATCAAGAAAACAAGCAAGATCACTATGCATTTGTGACACTAGGAAGGGAGGAGGCAGGGAATAGACTAGAGCAGTTTAGGTTGGTACTCATTTGGGGAAGCTCTCTGAGGAAGTGCTATTAAAGCTGAGACCCAAATAGTGGGAAGGAGTTGATTTTGGGGAGAACAAGAGAAATGTCATTACTGTTTGTTGGAATGAATAGTAGGTGCAAAGACCTTGGGATGAAAGTCACTTGGTGTTTCCAAGGAACACAAGGACACCCAGTGAAGAAGGGAGGACAGCCAAAGATAAAACTGGAGAATGCCTAGGAACTGCTAGACCAGAGTTGTGATTGAGTGATGAAAGGGCATTTGACCCTGAGACTATCTGGTGACTTTAAATACATCTTTGTGTCAAAATGCTGATGAATAAGATTTGTAGAAAGAATGCCTCTTGGATCGAGGCAGTAAACATTCATGGGAGCATCATGATCAGGTCAGTGTGTGAATCATCACAATCATAAGTTTGTCCCCTTGAGAAGAGGACAGGTAAAACTGAGATCATACTTTGATTAATAAAGTTGTCTTATGTAGTAGCAATAATTTAAACTTTGCATCGTTGCCCCTCCTGTAGGGTATATCTTTTGTGTTAAAATCTTCTTGTGCTCCTTCTTTTGAAGACCATTGCTCTTCCCCCAGTGTCCCCTGGTAAATGGCTACTGTCCTTGTCTTAGGGTTGTCCTTCCTATTTCTTTCATCCTGGGTCGAGGCTCCTTCTTTCCTGTTGGATGAGTATGCATCTATCAAGGCCAAGTTCAAAGAGACCCATGACATTCTGGGCACTGAGCTTAAGAGAAGAAAACAAAGTACCAGTGTCCCCACCATCCCTAACAAGTCTTTTTTCAGCCTCTCTTTGAATTCTTACAGGGATTTGTGCTTCCTATGGTGACACTTACATTTGCCTCGATATGAAGGGTAAGCTAGGTGATTACTTCATTTAAGATTTTCTCTGCACCTGTTGCCTTCCACATAGCAAATACTAAAAATATTATTGAACTGCATCTTACAAGTAGCTGTATTTATTGAGCAATTAATTTGCAAAGTAATTTTCTGAGGGCTTTTTATTTAATCCTTAGGTGATGGTTGATTTATGTGTAAATTTGGCTAGGCCATGGTACCCAGATATTTTGTCAAATACTATTCTAGATGTTTCTGTGAAAGTGTTTTTAAAATGGGATTGACGTTTAAATTAATAGACTTTGGGTAAGGCAGTTACTCCTCATTATGTGGGTGGGCCTCATCCAATACGTTGAAGGCTTGAATTTAAAAATGACTGACCTCCCTGGAGCAATAAGAAATTCTGCCAGCAGACTGCCCTTGAACTGAAACTGCAGTTCTTGCCTGGGTCTTCAGCCTGCCAGCCTACTCTGCAAATTTTGGACTTGATAGCCTCTATAGCTGTAAGATCCAATTTCTTAAAATCTCTCTCTGTCTTCTTCCATCTTTTGCTTTCTTTCTCTGGAGAACCTTAACTAAGAACACACCTGCCACTTAACCAATGATCACCATTTTATAGATGAGGAAATTGAGATCCAGAGGTGTTCAGTACCATGTCTAAGGGTACACACCTGGTAAGTGGTACAGCTGAGATCACAGTCCAATTTTTCTGATCCATGACACAGTGCAGTTTCTCATGCTTGAAATCAACAAAAGAGAACACAGTGACATACATACAACACTAACTGTGTTTCTTATAAAGTATCTCTCATTTTTAATGTCTCACAAATTACCTTGGGATCTTATGGTGCATGAGAATTTTCAATATGTAAATACTTTATTATCCAGGTGACATGCAAAAGCATCTAGTAGCAGAGAAGGTTGGTTAATAGGATGGTGGGACCCAGCTTTTTACTGCACATGTGCTTGTTTGAAATATTTAGGACTCTTATATAACATTCTCTTCTTTAAAGTCATAATTTCTAAAAAGCTATTGGAATACCTGTACAACTTTCATTAAAAGTCAACTGCAAGATCTTTAGAGCCATGAGAGGGAACATTAAATAGGGAACAATTTAAAATTAACTATTTTGTTGAATATAAGATTATATTCCCTCCTTCAAAAGAATGAAATTAAACTAGAGAGCAATGAGCAACACACATGGAGTCCTGAGCCTCTTGGTGGTTTTGCCGTGGGCTAAAGTCCCCTGGTGAGGTCTAAACTTCAAAAGTGGCCTCAAACTGGAACCTTTCCATAGGAAAAGTCAGCAGTGAATATTGACCCCAGGATCAATTGTTTCTGTTTAAGTTACAGAGAAAGCAGCCAGGTCTCATTTGATAAAGATACCTGCTCTTAGGAAGAATTATCACTTCCAAATCCATAGAGAGACAATATCACTAGCTCTGAATTAGAATTACTTTTTTCCAGAATGGAGAAGGTGGTGATGAAGATACTGCTTATGTTTGCTCTTGGAATGAACTACTGGTCTTGCTCAGGTAAGTTACTCAATGATGAGACCTTAATGATGCAAAGCCATCCTGGCCCATGCGTCTTGTCTCACTATGCCCCATGTGCTTACGTGTCCAGGTTTCCCAGTGTATGACTATGATCCATCCTCCTTGAGGGAAGCCCTCAGTGCCTCTGTGGAAAAAGTGAATTCCCAGTCACTGAGTCCATATCTGTTTCGGGCATTCAGAAGCTCATTAAAAAGAGTAAGTGCACAATGAAATCTTCTCTACATCTCTTTACACTGCTTTCTAGTTTTCCTTTTGTCAGTTTGTTGGTGACCCTTAAAAATTTTTTTTTTTTTACTTTTTTTTGTACTGTTTTTGATTGTTTGTCAAAGAAAAGATTCAATCACAATTTTTGTCATGAGACTCTCAAAGCCACTTTTGATGACTGATTCTCCTGCTGTATTCTCTCTAAACTTGTCTTCTGTTTCCATGAATTCTGCTTTTGTGTTTGAAGATATAAGTATATCCGAGGTGTTTTATGATGAATTTCTCATTTATCAAAAGTAAGCCTCCTTTCAAATTCAGCAGTTCTGGTCCTAATACTTATTGGAAATGAATTCTGGCTTTAGAGCCAAAGAAATCCATTCCCCTTTGTCAATTTGGCAATATTCTGTTTCCTGTTAGCCTTGGGAACTAGGGAAAGAGAAATTGCTTGGGCTTCTAGCCACTAAGTCTATGACAGACAGGGAAAGAAACGTGAAAACGTCTTTCAAAGGAAATGAGAAATAGGAAAAGGAAACAGGCAGCAATTCGCCTTCCACTTTCCTGTTTCCATGTAATTTCACTGCCCTGGTTATCATCTTCATGGGGTTCATTTGGAGGTAGGAATAGAGGTATCTTCAAGCAAAGTTAGATTAGGATGGGGGGTAGGGAAGGATCTATAAAGTTACAGTTCTTAAGAATGAAATTTCTGGGCAGCCAGGCAGCAGGCAAATAAGAATGGAGATGTGACTGGAAGTCCAGGCAACAGCTACTCCCTCACAGAGACCAGAAGTCCGTTGCTTTCTCTCTGCCTCCTCACTTCTATTGCTCCCAAGTTCCTTCTCAGGTCACACTTAGCTTGTTTGTTCTGCTACTCTGTAGAGCACATGGCTCATTGTTTCCTAGCCCTAGTCTCCACATGCAGCATATTCATCTTGATCTTCTTCAGAATGTGGCTCCATTTCTGTTTTCCAAATTTCAAGGAAATTAGTCAAATTGTTCTAGCTGTCTTTTGTAATTGGGTCTCAGGTTATGAAGACGGGTTATGCCTTAGTTAGGTGCCCATCCCAGAACCAGGCTATCATGGCCAGAGAGGATCATTTGGACCTAGATGTGGTGTGGAGGCACGGTAAAATATGTGTGGTCACACCAAAGGTTGAATTGCTTCTAGGAGAGTACTGGATCAGAATAAAGGAGCTCCTTCTTGCACACTGTTTGCATTGACTTCCAAATGCCATTTTCCATTGGCATTTAATGAAATCCACTTGTGGTATTGTAGAATCGATGTCTTCTTGCCAAGCTTTCAGATGAACAGTTTAAATTTACTAGTAATTTAGCTATTTCTCACTACAGAAGGAAGTCAGTAACTAATTAAATGAATAAGAGCACAGAGGCAAATCCCAAGAGAAACTTTTACTGACAATATGGAAATCTGGCATGTGGAGATGAACTACTGTGAGGCACAGCCACCCGGGTATGTCCTAGCATGTATGCCATCTTAGTATAGTCACTCAGACCTGAACTCAGACAAATATGTACCTAAAAATAAATATACTTATGTGTGATGTGTGTGATTCTTGTTGGGCACACAAATAAGGATACCTCTTTGCTTCAAGTGCACTGCTGCTCTGGAAATCTGCCTATTCTTTTTTTTTTTTTTAAGTGAGAAAGCAGGATTTATTGAAAGGACAGAAAAGCTCCCATAGCGGGAGGGGACCCGAAGGGGTTGCCTAAGTCTGCCTATTCTTGACTTTCCAAGCCTTTTTAAGTATTCAGATTCATTGACTGAGCTTCATTCTCTGTCCCCTTGCCTTTAAAATTCTATTTGAAAGGAGACCCTCCTCCTTTTATCTCTCCTGATGATATTTCTTTCTTTTTGAGAATATTTCACATTTTGCTTTCTGTTGTGTGTGTTAACCATGTCTTCTACAAACACCTTAGGATGGCTCCAAATATACCAATTCTCTCTATCCTGGTAGACATGGGATATACTAAGAGGCAAAGTACTCAGGAAAGAGCTGGGGGAACACATCACTAGCACTGAGGGTCCAAACAATTTACAAAAGAGGAAATACAAATGAGTACAGAACATTTGGGGAAATAATAGTAAAAAAAATCAAAATTAAAATAACAAGATTAAAAGAAAGAATAACAAGGTAAAAAATAAGTTGAAAGAGATACCTTGAACCCTGCTAGAGAGTGTGTAATATGGTAAAATTATCTTTGAAAAGCAATTTGGAAATATGTGTTAAGCATATTTACAAGCATGTTAAACATTGAAATTAGCAAATATTTTAAAGTTTTTGATCTCATAGTTTCACTTCTAGGAATATGTCCAAAGGAAATAAGTGGTTTAGCCATGTGTATATATGTGTGGGTATTTTGGGGTAAAGTTCAGTGGACTTAGGCAGAAGGGTCAGGCCCTTCTATTTTATCCCTTATATTGTTTAATAAGTCTAGTGATTCTGGATTCAGGCTGCACACAGCATCATCTGGGAGCTTTAAATAATCTTTACCTCCATCCCAGTCTCTGAGGATAAGGCTCATATTCTGAAATGCTGTCCTGGTTAATTCTAATGTGCAATCAGGGTTAAGAACTATTCGGTTTTACCAACAGATCCGGATAAAATTGTCTTATAATTAATTTCAAGTTGCTTACTTCTTGGACTCCAAGTTTTAAAAGAAGAGTTTTGGGTAAAGGCCACATGACTTCATCACTGAGAGTTTCCTTGCTCCAACCTCGACATTAGGCTTACTCAGACTGTTCGCACAGTGGACACAAGCAGAGAAAGGAAAGACAGACACAATCTCTGTGCTGGGGATGAGGAGGTGAAGAGGACGGACCAGCTGTGCTTTCACAAAGCTCATATTTTACTGGGGAAAGAGAGGGAAGACAAGGTGAGGAGGGAAGGGGAAGAAAAGGGAAGGGGGAACAAAAAGTAAATAAACCAAGTTTGTTTCAGATAGTGGAGTGTATTGTGGAGAAAAGAGAACAGGTTGACAGGTGATGGACCAGGGCTCGGGCAGCTGGCAGATGGGGCTGAAGTCTCCACTGGGTCTGTCATCCTTGTGCTAAGACTCACTCAAGAGAGAGGTTCCAGCCATGGAAAGACCTTTTGAGGAAATACCGAGGTTTGGTGGTAGAGTCAGTGGGAGGGCCCTAAAGGACAAATGAACTTGAAAGAAATTCTGGCTAGAGACAAGTGAGACAGGGAGAGAGGGAATGAGATCAGAGAGATAGGCATGAATGGAACATGCTTAGGTCATGATTTTGAAGAGTTTAGGGTCTGTTTTAAGGGTAGCCTCAGGGAGGTTTTAAATGAAGAAGACATTTGCAAATGAAGAAGTTATTTGCATTTGTAAAAAAAAATCTTTGTCTTACATATGGCTGTTTTAACAAAGTACCATAGACTGGGTGGCTATAAACAACAGCAATTTACTTCTCACAGTTCATGGTTTTGGCGAGGGTGCGTTGCAGACTGCTGATTTCTTGTTGTGTCCTCACATGACAGAAAGAGAGTTAGCTAGCCCTTCAGCCTCTTATAAAAACACGAATCTCATTCATGAGGGCCTCACCCTCCACACCTAATAGCCTCCCAAAGTCTCCACTTCCAAATCACATTGGGCATTAGAGTTTCAACATATGAATTGGGGAGGGGTCCACAAACAGCCTACTGCAATCTCTCCAGCTGCTGTGTTGAGTGGAGTGCAAGGGGAGAAGCTGAAATTGGTGAGATGCTGGTGTGGTGCCCAGGCAGGCAGTGATGGTAACTGATCCTTGCTTGAGTAGGGACAGGGAGAATGGGGAGAGCAGATAGATTTGGTACATTTGAAGGCAAAGCCATGGAGTTTGGGGATCCTTGATGTGTCCATATTTGTCCATTTAACCTTTCATCTTCTTTGCATTTTTGTTTTTTGACTTTCTAAGTTATTCTTAGTTGGCTAGTCCTGATCTTTATTTTTATTTATTAAAAAGAATTCATTTGAAAATCGTAAATGATCACTGTATTAGTCAGGGTTCTTCAGAGAAACAGAACCAATAAGATGTGTATGTGTGTGTGTAAACATACATATGTGTATAAATATATGCATGTATATATATATATATATATTTGCTTATATATGGATAAAAATAGAGAGAGAGAGACTTATGTTAAGAAATTGACTCATGCAACTGTGGAAGCTGGCAACCCCCTCTCCCCGAGTTAGATGAGGTAGACCAGCATGCTGGAGATTTAGGGAAGATTGGTAGTTAAAGTCCAAAAGGAGTCTGTTAGCAGAATTTTTTTTTGGTTGGGGGATTTCAGTCCTTGTTCTATTAACTGATTGGATGAACTACTGTGAGGCACAGCATATAATGTAGGGTAATCTGATTTGCTCAAAGTCCTCTGATTTAAATGTTAATTTCATTAAAAAAATAGTTTCACAGAAATATCCAGAATCATGTTTGACCAAATATCTGGGCACCATGGCAAGATGACACATAAAACTAACCATTACAGTTGCCAAATGGAATTGTTATGGGTCTTTTATTGTTTATATATTTTTCTTTCTGAAATAAAAACAAAACACGATCATTACAAAAAAATCAGAAAATACAGCAAGAATGAAAGAACCAAAACTAACATCCATTATTCATTTCTCTGAGATACTCACTATAATCCCAGGGAAGGATATATTTTTGAAGCTTTTTCTCTTCATATATGAATATAAAATCTATCTTTTTAAAGAAAAACAGGATCACACTGTAACATTGATTGTAAATTACCACAGTTTATTTCGGTAATAAGCTGGGTTTTGAATTTTTCCAGTTGATTTCCTATTGTTGAGCATTTATGTTGTCCTACATTTTTCAGATAACCCAGAGCAGAAATTCACTGGCAGAAAGTAAGTTCAAATGAAACAGCAAAAATATTAGGTGTTTCTCCATATTCTTGATAGAGTGATTAAAAATGCAAAAAAAAAAAAGTTACAAAATCATCCCATAGTGCAATATAATTATCTGTATTCAAATCCTCACATTTTCTTCTTTCAACTAAGGTTTTGTGTTGCCAGTTTGCTTTCATCAGATTGTTTTAAGGTAAATTGCTGAAGCATGATCTAAGGTGGAGAGCCCCAAACAATGGGTTGCAGTTGATGGGAGAGGTTTTTACTGTGTAATTTTTTAATGAGACTCAGATTTAATATCCAATATATTAAACATATGAATGAATGAGGTATTTATTAATGGTGAGATTGAGTTTTCATTCCTACTTGTTTTTTAAAAATTTTACTTTTACCAGCATTCATTATGTATGCCGTGTAAGGAGACATGGAGACCCCCATCCAAAGCTTGGCGTTTGCCACTTTTCCAGAACAAAATTGTCTATATGTGCTCATTATGCCCTACCTGTAAGTGGTCTGTGTCTTCACAGAGAAGGCACTACCATCATTTCTCTCCTCCCTAGGCAGTAGGTTAAATGTGCTGGTGACCCCAATTTTCTACAAGATGGGCTCAGGATCTAAGAGGGAAGAAGTAACTTGGGGGCCTGGGATTGTTGTCAGGTACTGGACCACGGCAGGTTTCCTTCTGTTTCTTCCCCAATCTGTTCACCTTTGCAGCAGCCATGGTGATTTAGTTGTATCTCTTAGGACTCTCTGATAGTGTCTCATTGCATTGAGGGTGAAATCTAAACACCTTCCCAAGGGCTCCAAGACATAACTTGTCTTACACTCTCACCTCTCCAACATCACAGACTTCTTTTGCTTAAGAACACTAGATAGCACCTCGGCACTAGGCTTGGGGCCATTTTAAACACTAAAATTGCCAATAAAAAGCTCCAGTATGCAAAAAACAAAAACATAAAATCCTACCTGGCACTAAATAGACCACAAAGAGTACACTTGTTCACAGTTTCAGAGCTGAAACAAGAAGGCAGAGCGTCTCCTTGTTTGGCCTCAGCTGGGAACACATTCGTTGGATAACTAACATTTTTTGCTGTTCTCCACTTGTCCATGGATGATAACAAAGTTGCTGCAAGTATTGATTTTGGGGTTACAATCAATTTTTGTGAGTAGGCAAATTCAACAATATGGAATTCATGAATAATTAGGATCAATTGTGAATGTAAATTGTTAAGAGCAATACTGGCTTTGGAGTTAGGATACCTACATACTAGTTTCGTTTTTGTCATTAAAGTTCTGTAAAACTTTGGCAAATCACTTTTTCTTTCTGGTCTTCAAGAGGAAGGCCTAGAACTAGGTGACTGCTAAGATCATTAAAGCTCTTGTGGTGGATGAATCTGCCATTTTTTTCTCATGGAGCAGAGAATCATTTCTACTATCATGCACTTCAGAAACACATCCATCACACACTAACACTTTGTTTTTGTGAAGGTTGAGGTCCTGGATGAGAACAACTTGGTCATGAATTTGGAGTTCAGCATTCGAGAAACTGCATGCAGGAAGGATTCTGGAGAAGACCCCTCTACATGTGCTTTCCAAAGGGACTATTATGCAGTAAGTGTGGAGGAAAAGAAAGATTAACATAAGGAAGAAACTCACTTCTTCCCTGAGCTGGAGTTAGTCAAAGAGCTTGGCTGCTGTCTGACTGGCATCTGGTCACACTGCTATTTGTGTAGACACAGTGTTCCCTGAAGAGGGCAGTGTCGCTCAGTGGTTAAGGACTTGGGCTCTTGAGCTGTGGTGTCGGTGATCCTGAAAGATCCTGAAAAATTACTCAACCCCTGGTGCCTCAATTTCCTGCTTTTTAAATGGGGATGAATTTTTAACAGGTAAAAGGAATACAAAGAAGCCAACACCAGAGAAAAATCCCAGACACATTTAAAATTCTCTTATAAATGAATATAAAACAGACTGTGTTTCTGGCACATGTCATGTTATTTTGTAGTTGGCCATTGCATAGCATGTGTCTCCCAGTTAGTTCAGGATCCATGAGATCAGGAACAGGGCATGTTGCATGTTCACTTTTGTATCTCCTGTGGCCAGAACACAGTACAGCACTTAGTCAACACCTCTGGGCAGGAATCTTACCTGAATGGGGCAATGCCCATCAATCCAAAGTTTGCTTTCCAAGGTACTTGCATTCAGATGTTCGAGCTCTTGGGGTGTTGTTACTTAAAAGAGGATAGTTTGTTTTGTTATATGTTTCATGGAACTTTTCACTGCGACTCTGCTTTACAAAGGACCCAAACCGAAGTATCACAAGCATCTATTTCTAATGAAATCTGAGGGCAGAGGAGAAAAGAACACAGTCCTGTGGGGTTCTTTACCACTTTTTTTCTTTTTTTTTTCGTTCAAATGGGAATCGACTCAAGGTAACCCACTCACTGCTCATGGAAGAAATGTTTGCTTTTCCTAGAGACTTGGAATGTGTCGAATACTGAAAAGATATTTAAATATTTCATTTGTTTTTGCCTGATTTATTAGAGAGAGTCTAGCCCTTCCTATAAGCAGCTGAAGATGGAACTCACTGTTCTGCCTTTTCAGCCAACAGCTGTTTGCAGAAGTACTGTGACCATATCTGCTGAGCAGGTGCAGGACGCGCGGGTTCGCTGCAGCTGGTCCTCCATGTCCGAGTCTCACAGCAGCGAAGAGGTAGGACCAGGGCCTGATCTCCTTCCAGATAGCGCCTCTTAAGGTCTGCGTGGGTCTGTGACAAGCAGAGTGGTAGTTGGATCATCACACAGTCATAATACAACCGAGTATACCTACAGCCTCATTTTCCACTTCTAGCCTATTCTTGCGCTCTCCCTCTCTCCCCTTCTCTCTCTCTCTTTCTTTCTCTCTCTCTCTCTCTCTCTCTCTGTCTCTCTCTCATACTTGCTTTTTCTGAGATTTGAGAAGAATTAAGGTAACAATTTGCAAATCTTTAAAATTTTAGATCCAAGTATATAGCTCTATGGCACTGTGGTTTAGTGGAATGAAGAGAGACATTTTTGTCATACTAGAGTTCAAAACTATTTGCCTGCTCTGCAGTCTAGGTCAGGATACTTAACCTTCATTTAACTCTCATGATCCACAGCTTCTTCATCTGTTAAATGACTGTAAAAAGACCACCTTATAGGTTGTTGAATTAGTGGATGAACATAAAAGATCTGGCCTGGTATCTGGGATATAACAGATGTTCAGTATGTGGCAGGACCCTTCTTTTCCCCTCAATTGTATTATAAGTAATTTTCAATAATTCTGGGAAATGAATAATATTAGTATTAGTAATTTATGAATAATAGAAATAAAATTAATATTATTAATGGTCTATCAGGAACCGGAACTGGGCCACAGGAGGAGAGAAACGGGCTGACAGAACTCTGTCTTAGATTCTCACAGGAGTGTGAACCCTATTGTGAACTGCACTTGTGACAGATCTAGGTTGCCCTCTCCTTAAAAGAATCTAACGCCCCCCTCCCCCCTCATCCCCATCCATGAAAAAATTGTCTTCCATGAAACTGGTCCCTGATGCCAAAAAGGCTGGGGACTGCTGGCCTAGGGCAATGTTTGAATATAGGGTAGATGTTCAGTAAATACTTGTATAAATACAAGAAAACTAGGGAAGAAATGAACAGGAATATAATATGAAGTGGACTTTTCTTTAAAGTAAGGATAGAAACATGACATATTATTTGTTCATTCACAAAAGAATAATATTCTTGACAGCCATTTAAAAAGTGTTTCTGCCATTATACAAGTGATTATGTTCAATGTCATTCACTACATCTTATATTTTTATATCTTCATAAAATCATGTCTTTATTCAATTTTTCAAGATTTAATTCTGTAGTAAAAATTATATTAAAAAAGTATAAAATTTCAACTTCAAAAATTACACACAAGTTACTTTTCCCATATTATTAACATATACCCACCTTAACTATTTTGTATGGAAGTCCACTTTAGAACTGGAAAATAATGGAGCTAGTGACTGAGAAGCTCCTATTGCAGAGGATGGTCTTATTGATACAAAGAGAACTGAGCACAGTTTTTTAGGATACTCTCCACAACAATTTTTAATTGAGCACAATCTTATTGGTTGATTCCTTTCACACTGGCAACTTTTGAGGGTCAGTTCTTAGGTGATTTCTGAGCTTTTCATTAAGCCAAAGTTGAAAGTTCTCCTTTTCCTTCTCCTCCTCCTCCTCTTCCTTCTCCTCCCCTTTCTCCTTCCCTCCTTTTCCTTCTCTTTCTCCTCCTTCTTTTCTGTCAGGACAAGTACCAAGGACTTCCTTTTGTAGATTCTATTAAAATATCTAGGAAGTAAAATGTGTTTCACAGTAGCACACTCACACACTGTGGCTCAATTAACACAGAAATGACAAGGATCAAGCATATCATTATATAAGTATTTTGGGAATGCTGATTTTTAGTTTGTATGAGAAAAAAGTGGGAGCAAGACAAACACAGTCTTAGCCTTTGTGGAGTCTTTAGATTAGTCTGGGGGGAAGGCATTCATTAAACAGGAATTACCCTGTCTACCAGGCAAGCATTTGGGACCATATGATAAGAGAAATGCATATCATGTGTGTGTGTGTGGGGGGGAGTCGGAGCTTCCCTAAGGAACTGACATGAAACCAAGAACTGGAGGGTGGGTAAAAGTCAAAACAAAGGGGACAGGGCGTGGAGGGAAGGGGAAAAGATACAGGAGAAATCACATAAGGATACCCTGAAGTGCCAAGGATCCTGGTGGGTTAAAATAAACAGGAGTCCATTATGACTAGAATAAGCAAAATATGGGAAAAGAGGCATAAGGTGAGACTGGAGGTGAACAACAGCAGATCATGATGGTCCTTATGGGTCATGTTGAGGATTCCTGGCTGTATCCTAATGACAGTGGGTGTGATTAAAGGGTGTTAAGTGTGTGAATGAGGGAGGACGTGGATAACAGAATTAGATGACAAATGGATTGGAACTAGGTAAGAATAATTATGAAGCAAATATGGAATAAATAAGAGGTGAGAAAGAATGCTGAACGGGGCTGGAATTTAGCAGTAAATGTTGAGAGAAATGAATTCCAGTTTATTCTGTGACCTTTAACACAAAATTACTTGAATAAATGACCATTTAATTTAACCCCTCTTCCATCTCTGATCTGGAAAATTGATTCTGACTGTTTGCAAAACCCACAAATCTGTTGCAATATTCTTATTGCATAGTGAAGACCACTCTCTTTTCTACCAATTTCAAATTTTGTAAGAAGACTCTGATGTTAAATGAAGCTAGCCCCTAGAACAAACCAGACTTTAAAATAAACTCCTAGGATGCTTGTCTTTAAAGTTTAGGTCATCAAGAATTATGAGCAAATTTATTTTTTTTAAAAGAATTTTCCAACTTAGAGAATTCTGTAATTCAGAAGAAAAAGAAAGAAAGCAGATAGAGATATAGAATACTTCCTGAAAACTCTGAAATCCATTTCTTCCATGAAGCATAAAAGAAAAAGGAAAACAGAGGAAAAAACAGCTGTTAGCCATTTTCGGTGAAATAAATAAAAAACAATAGACTAAGATGAATTTAGTCACAGAGCAAGTAAATTATTGTTGGAAGAAATAAATAGAAGAAATAAAAATGCAAAATCCCAGAGTAATGAAAATGAAGACCACTTGAAAAACATATGAAGAATATAGAAAACTTTCCAAAATGAGAACTATACAGACAGATGGAAGCCATAGCGAATAAGCCCAGAAGTCCAAATTGTGACTAATGAAGACTTAGATCAAGTGGAAACTATCTGGTAAGGACATAATGAGAGAAATTATCCTGAATATAAAAAGTTTTGGCTTTCCATAGAATGATGTCATAACATCATTTCTTAAAAGTATAATATCTATAAAAAATTGAGAAAACAAATCCCTAAATTTGCAAATATTCTTTTCCTTAACCAAATAGATACTTGAATTATGAGTAAATTTTTTAAAAAACAGAAGGTATATTTTTTTTATACCCATCATGTCATGAATCCTTAGGGAACAGGTTCTGGCTGCTCAGACTTCTTTCCATTGGTTCTCACAAAGTGTGCTGTGGGTGAGCAGGCTGGCCCTTCAGTTGAACCCAGATATCTTTCTCTTTGGCTTCCTTCTTTTTCTAATTATTTTTGCTTATGTGTTTCAGCCAGCTATCTCAGCTCTTAGGATGCTTAATAGTCTCAATACCCACATGAATTATCTTCACCATAATCTCGCCCCTAACATGTTTGTTTACAACAGTGCCAACATCATGCTGAGAAACACTGTAGACTCTTCTGGTTTTTTCCATGGTAACGTTTGTGAGGCATTCCTTTTTTGAACAGCACCCATTTCCTTGATGTCTACGATGTTACCTTTCTTGTAGATTCACATGTATGTACTCAAAGGCACCACTCTATGTTTTCTAGAAGTCTTAGAGAACACATATATATGGTGCCTCTTCTTTCTCTGTTTGTGTTCATCACTTTGGCAAATTACTGAAAGATGGCAGTTTCAGCCTAAAAGGTAGGGTGGTTTTATTGTTTCTTTTTCAATTTTAAAAAAGAAATACGTAGAAGATAAAATGTTCTATATGGTACATAAGCACTCACTCAACTTCATAATGGTGCAATCATCATCAAAAGTACAATGCTAAAACTTGTAGTTTGATGCTCTTTTTTACTTTCTCCAACTTTCGGCAAGCGAGCTTGACTTTAGACAAATCCTTCTGATTTGGAGTGAATGGGATTAAGTTTGGCTAGGGTTTCAGTCAAGAAATTCAAAATAGTCCAAAAGCAAGAAACTGAGAAAGAATAACAACAGACAGGCATTTATTAATAATTTATTTATAACCTTTTATTTCAAAACATAGAAATTCAATTAGAAGTAGTCTAAGCCAAATGGAATAAACCCATGAATCACATTTGCAGATAGAAAAGAGAGGAGTTGGTCTTATGGAAAACTCAACTTAGTAACATTCAAAACTCCTCCTTCTCCTTCTTTTTCTCCTCCTCTTCCTCTTCCTCCTCCTTCTCTCTCTTATTGCAGATAAGCCTTCTCCTTGCAGCAGGAAGTAAAGCTGCAAGGTACTCCAGATTCATATTTTCTGAGCTTAGGAAAAGGAAGCATTTCTCTCCAGCTTCAGTTAAACAAATCTCTTGGCATTACTTTCATTGGCCTGGTTTATATCATGCGCTTCTCTTTTTCTTTTTTTAATACATGCTATTTTATTATTTATTTCAAAAATTATATATATTTACTGTGTACAATGTAATGTTTTGACACCCCTCTTTTTAAAATAACATTTTATTGACATATGTTATATACCATACAATTCACTCTTCTAATGTCTAAAGTTCAGTGAGTTTTTAAAATTATATTCACAACAGTTGCCACTATCTAAATCCAGATCATTTTCACCATCCTGAAAAGAAAGCCCATTGTTGGAGACATTAACTCTGTTCCTCATTCCCTACAACCCTGGCAACCACTTATCTATTTTCTGTGTCTTTGAATTTGTCCATTCTGGTCTTTTCTCAAAATGGAATCATAAAATATGTGTTCTTTTGTGACTGACTTATTTCACTTAGCATATTGTTTTGGAGCTTCATGCATATTGTAGTATGTATCAGTGCTTCATTTCTTTGTATTGTCAAATAATGTTTCATTTTATGGCTATACTATATTTGATTTTCTATTCATTAATTGCTCAATATTTGAGTTGTTTCCACCTGTTTGGCTATTGTGAATAATTATGTCAGGAACATTCATATATAAGTTTTTGTGTTTACATATGTTTTTTAATTCTCTTAGAAGTAGAATTGCTGGATGATATAGTAACTCTATCTTTAACTTTTAAAAACTGTTTTCCATAGCAGCTGTACCGATTTTACATTTCCACCAGTAATATATGAGGGTTTCACTTTCTATACATTCTTGCCTACCCTTTTATTGCTTGTCTTCTTTAAAATTTTAGCCATTCTAGTGAATGTGAAGTAGTATCTCATTGTAGTTTTCATTTACATTTTTCTAATGACTAATGATTGACCAATGTATATCTTCTGTGAGAAACACCTAGTCATTTGCTCATATTTTAATTGGGTTATTTATCTTTTAGTTGTTGAGTTGCGTGCAAATATTTTCTTCCACTCTGTGTGTTGTTTTTCACTTTCTTGATGGCGTCCTTGAACAAAAGTTTTAAAGTTTGATGAAACCTGTTTTTTGTATGAGTCTTACATTTAGGTTTATGATTCATTTTGATTTAATTTTTGTAGATGGTGTGAGGAAGGATCCCAACTTCATTCCTTTGCATATTAATATCCAGTTGTACCAGCACCATTTGTTGAAAAGACTATTCTTTCTCCCCAGAATTTCTTTGTATGCACCCCCCCCCAAAAAAAACAATCACTAATGGTGGTCTGGAGATTAACTATGACAGTCAGGATGGAGAGGGTCACAGGTAGGTAACCCAGACTCTTGGCAGAGAAGTTATGTGCCAAGCAGCCACCTTGCTTTGTGACTATTGTGTGGACTTTCAGTGGTTTCATGAAAATCTTTGTGGGTAACTTTTTCTCCTGACCATTTTATGAGGACTTCATAGAGAAAATATTCTGAAATTTGGTCTAACTCTATCAAGGTTCTATCTTTTTGGTTTGTAACATTTGGAAGAACATTCTGAGTACAGTGTGAAACTTCTTGGTCAATAAACTTCACATAAATTGCTCTTCCCCATGTGCTTTTTTAAACATACATGTTCAATACCATATAAAGTTATTTAATATAATATAGTGCCTTATTTTATTAAAATGAATTATATATTAGGGTCTTCTAGACAACATTTACATTTTTTACAGTGTTTATCTTTTTTTTTCTCTTTCATGTGCTGTGAATACTGATGACTAAATTTCTTTAGATGATTTTTGGGGACATGTTGGGATCTCATAGATGGGGAAACAATTATCTATTTGGTAAGTTAAGATTTTTTTCTTCTTATTTTTTTTCCTGAAACAACTTCATACTGCAGCTCTTTGTTAGTGAGTAATTTAAAACTAGCAATATCTATACATAAACTTTGAACAATCGCTGCAATTACAGAAAATTGACATTTACTTTGCTTTTGCCCCTTTGTTACTACAAGGAGCTAGTACTAGGTAATAATAATACAACTGTTCATTTAGTTTTTTTATGTTTACAATGGACCTTTTTTATGCATTACTCCATTTGATGGCCCCAACAACTCTGTCAAATAGGCAGAACCGATGTTGGTTTTCCACTTAAGAGGGTTCCATAGCTTGAACATGTTTTTTCTCTCTTGGGTGCACTACCTAACTTAAGGGCCCATGCGTACCATAATGTGTAGTTGAGAGGATCAAGACTAAACCTTATCTATCTGGTTGGGGCTGAGCTCTGTAGTCCTCTATCCATGCAGCTACAGCTGACTATCTCTTTGAGTGTCTTGGTTAGGGGAGGAAGGGCTCTCCTTTTTTTCTTATTTGTTTGGCCTTTAATTTAAAATGAGATTGGGTTAGTGTTCTAGAAGTCATTCTTACGTTCCTAAGAGTTTTTCCTATTAGTGTTGATAGTAGCAAAACTCTTTGGTGATTTCCCACTGATTTTTTGCTTAGGAAGTATATTTGTGGCACCAATAATAAATTCATAGAATATTCCAGAAGGGGCAGAGGAGTCTTGCCTTACAATTGTTACTGTGTTACAGGTGTCATTCCTGACGAGTCTGTAAGTGACCAATTTTATGACCGATCACTTGGTAAGTGCTCTATTTCTTGCTGTACCACCAGACTCTTCTCTGATCAGTTCAGACTCTGCTGAGAAATCCTATTTCATTGGAGTCTCCCATTTTTCAGGGGTCAAGTACTAGAAATATGAAATCGTTTAATTAAAAATGAAAAGACCAATAATGTATTGACTTGTTTTGCAAATTATCAAAAAGGTAACCTCGTGGTGATAACTCATTTAAAAATTACCAAGAATCAAAATATCACATCTGGCTCTGGAAGTCAGCCTTTTTTTTTTTTTCCCTCAACTCTGGAGCATTGTTTGAATAGTGTAGACTCTAATGATCTCTTCTTTGTCATACACAAACTTCTCAGTAAGTGGATGAAACCAACCGTTATTTTGTCCCTCCCTTGTACAGAACATTTTTCTCATTTAGGCTTCATGACAGCTCTATAAACCAGGTGTGTTATCTGCTTATATAGACAAAGAAAGGAGTAATAACTCATGGAATTAATTAGCAAACACAATATACCTATTCTGTACTAATTGCTTGACATAATTTTCTCCTTCAATGCCACAACCATCCTGTGAGCAAACTGAGGCTTAGTGAGTTTCTGTAACTTACTCAAAGCTACACTGACAATATAGGACTTTAGTCCAGGCAGTGAGCTATAAAGGCAGGACTTTGATCAGCTCTATCAGACTCTAAAGCCTGTGCTTTTATCCATGATGTTTCCCAGAAGAATTGTGAAATCCCATTCAACATTCACTGTGCCTCATGAAAATTAAAAACACGGATATGTATTATTATTTCAATGAGCTTAATATCTGATCATCAAACATACTTCCATTTCTTTGAAATGCTAGCGCTTATAATCTGAGACTTGATTTTTTAAAAATGTCCATTTTATGCCTTCTCCAAATTGTGCCTTTGGGAAAATATACCCTTGGTATGACCACTACTGAAATGTTTTTATGAGCTCTTCTTTGGGATTGCCTTCAGTCTATGGCCTCTTCTTTTGAATCTCTGTAATGGTGGCAAACATTTGCCCTTAGATTTGTTGTTGGAAATAGTCAAAAGCCATCTGGAAATAAATTTGTTGAATCAGATTAATAGCCAACTTGGATGCATTGATAGTCTATTGTATGTAGTCCAACATTTAGCAGCTTAAAACAACAAATTTTTATTATCTCATAGCTTCTGAGGGTCACGAACCTAGGAGCAACTTAGTTGGGTGGCTAAGGGTTTATCATGAGGTTGTAGACAAGATGTAGATGGGGATTGTGATCTCATCCAAAGCTTGACTAAAGCTGAAGAGATCTGATCCAAATTCACTCATATGGTGTTGGAAGGCTATGGTTCTTCATGAGCTATTGGACTGAAGGCTTCAGTTTCTTCCCATATGACCTTTTCATAAGGCTGTCTAAATGTCCTCAAAACATGATAGCAGGATTCCCCTAGAGAAAATAATCTGAGAAAGAGAATGAGTAAGCAAGAGAGCACCTAAGACAGAAGACAGTTTTTTATAACCTAATCTTGGAAGTGATATATCATCACTTCTGCAGATTTTATTAATCATACAGACAAATGGTGACCCAGTATGGTAGGGAACTTCCCAGGAGTGTGAATATTAGGAGGCCATCTTGGAAGTTGTCATTTGGGACTAAAAATATTGTGTGGATATAAATTAATGTGACAAATCCTTTTGTCTCAGAAGAGGTTTCTAAGTCAAAATCTAAAAACATGTTGGGCCTTGGGGGCGTTATTGACGCAGATGTGCAGCCATCTCAGAGACTGCTTTGAACATGACAATTTAATTTAATCCAACAAATATGTGTGACAAGCACTGGGCAGATCCCTTGGAAGACTGAAAGATAAATGTGACAGTTCCTACCCTCGAGGGCTTACAGTAGTGGTTGAGACATCACACGTGATAATACAGAGTGGGGTGAAATGAATACTGAGCCTAGCTGTAACACAATGCAGGAGAGAGGGAGAGAAAGCTGGTTAAAGAAGTTGAAATTGTCATATCCCTCAGGTATTGTCTTGACAGATGGATTCAGGTTATGCTGGTCAAAATCCTTCTTGTTAATTTATAATCACATAGTCCATGTTGTCTCAGATCTTGGTATGACTGACAGAGTCTATGCCTCTACTTTCTATCTTTAGAGATCATGAGGAGGGTTTTTCCTCCTGGAAATAGAAGATACCCAAATCATCGGCACAGAGCAAGAATAAATACTGGCTTTGAGTAACAGCCTTGTGGTAAGGAAACACAGTTAAACTGTGTATTTAGAAATAGAAGTTACTTGGCCTGCATGCCTTCAAACTGCTGACCTCCATATCTGCAATATGCTATGTGAATCTCATCTTGCTTTTCTGCCTTCTCTTGCGTTCTCCCCAAGTCTGTTCCTCAATTGTCTCTTCAACCTCACGCACCCTCTATCTTTTCCCCATGGTGTTTATATCTGTTACTACTGATGTAATCAAGTCTCTACACTTTAAGAGCAAATAAACAACAGTCAGCAAGAGAACAGCCCCTTCTTTTGACCCATCTCACCCATCCTAGGAACTGCTTTCCTTCCATCTTTCCTTCCCTGTTAAACTGCTTGACACAACTGTGGTCTCTACTGCCTCAACCTCCTCATCTCCTATCCACTTTTCTGCTTTTTTGCAGACTAAATTTTACCCATTCAAATCCATGAGATCTGATCTGACTTTTTGTAAATGCTGATGACCATTTGTATGATCTCCTCAGGCCAATTCTTTCCATAGTCTATAGATTACTCTGTTATCTCTTCCTCTTGCTTGACTTTAACTATCACTGATGTGTAATTATTTCCAAATATGTGTTTCTTATCACACTCAACCTTGGGATCCAGGCCCTTATATCAACTGTCTATTGGAGGTGGTTGCCTTGGGTGAGCTCCTAAAATTCCACTAGCTTCCTCTGCCAAAATTCCTCTTTTTTTTTTAATGGAAAGCATTACCATCCAACTAATTTACTCAAGCCAAAAATCTAGGGGCATCATTGAGCCCCCTTCTCCTTTATCTTCTACCAACACATACAGGGGTCCAGTCTTGATTTCACCCACACGTTTCTTCTGGCATAGGACCATTATTTCATTACTGTCACTACTGAACTATTGATTGCATTCTTGTCAGGTCCTGATCCCTCATTGTCTACCTCGTGTGCTGACCTCAGGCTTATCATGAAACACAGAAGAGAGACCGATACTCCTCCACATCAACCCTCTGGTACTCACTTCACCCACAGAATAAGACAGCGGTGCAATCGCCAGACACTGAGCCAAGACGAGGAAAAGTCTAATTTATCACACTCACACTGAGTTTCAGAGTCTCACATGTATATAAATTTTCAGTTAAAGGGATGATATTGGAGCAAACATAGCTATCGTGAAGCGCACACTTAAAAGAAAGCTTAAGATGCAATTGTAATGTTGATTCAGTGCATAGTTGTTTTTACATGCACACACACAAGTTAATAGTAAAGCTTGAGCATTCACAGGCTTTGCAGTTTACATAACACAGCATACTTTCAGGATAAAGTTCAAACTCCCCAGTGAGGCTCACAATGGCCTTGATGCCCTTGCTCTGCCCACATCTCCAGCCTCATCTGTCTCAAATCCACCTAGATTCTCAGCTCCAGCAGCCCTGAAATAATTGCTGTTCATCGGCTGCAACCTCTTCTGGGACCATCCACCTGAGTAGTTCTGCCTCATTGTTCAGATCTCAGCTCAGTTGTCTAACTCTGACACCACAAATCACTAACACCAAATCAGAGATGGGGTCCTCCTTTGGGCCTCTGTAGAGTCCTCATCACAGGGCACTGGAATTAGTTGTTTCCTGTCTGCCCATCTGACTCTACCAAACTCCACAAGAGCAAGGATCAAGGAACTTCATTTGCCATCATCTCCTAGTGCCCTGCACACAGCCTGGTATACTCAATAAATAGCACTCAGTAATATTATTTTTAAGTGAATGAAATCCTTCGCTTTAGGTTCTTGAAATTCTTTGACCAAAAAAATCAGTTAAGCATAGTATAATTAATTTTTAGCCACTGAAATTTGAAAGACGTTAACTGACTTTTTACTAAAATAGAAGGAAAATTTACCAGTGAGAATGTCTTGGATGAAAGATGCAAATGGTAGGTTTTCTTTTTAATCCATGGTACTCTAAAAATAAAACCAGCTCCATACCAAGATCAAGAAACTACTCATTAAAAAGAAACAGACTCATCATATTCCTTTTTCATAAATATAAATCATTTCTTTTTTCTTCATATAACATTCTGGAGTTAGGGGCATCAAGGAGGAAAGAATTTGTAGTGGATAGGCTATATTTTGTTTATTAATAATACCATAATATTGGGTGTATATACGTATATATATATATTGCAATTTAAATGTGTCATTTGATTTTTATAAAGTGTCAATCGCTTAAAACACATATTTTTTGTTTTGTTTGAGTCAGACTCTCACTCTGTCGCCCAGACTGGAATACAGTGGCATACACATGGCTGCCCCAGCATTGACTTACTGGACTTAGGCGATCCTTCCACCTCAGCCTTCCAGGTAGCCAGAACTACAGGCATGTGCTACCACACCTGACTAATTTTTTTGTTTTATTGTGGAGACAAGGTCTCACCAAGTTGCTCAGGCTGGTCTCAAAACATGCATTTTTAAAGGCAGCACAGACTAAATACCGCAGCCCTCACCTGAATATTGATTTTGACTGAAGTCCCTCTCAGGTCCCTGTCCTCCTGTGACTTTTAACGGGGCAGATTTCTACACCATGGTCTGAGTTTCCCAGAATCATAGAATGAGATTGGTAAGGCTGGTACCGTGTATCTAGTGTGGAAGCCAATCTGGCAGGGTCTAGAATCAGCTGGTCTGCTTCCGAGCCTCCTCTTCCACCTGAAATGGTGATCCAATCCCTTAACCTCTTGGAGCTCAGTTTCTTCAAAGGTTTATTTATTTATTTTACTAATTTTTGTCCTTACTGGACCTTGAGTTCCTTGAGGATGCATTACCTTGTTATCTTTGTTAATTATTTTAGTTTTATAATAAGTAAAAATATCATTAATGATATATCAATACAAAATTACTAATAATGATATCTTTTATTAATTTCATAATGCTAAGAAGAATGTATAGAATATAATCAATTACATTGGGAGAAAAGAATGAATGAATGCATGGTCAAAACCAAGATAACTATTTTCAAATTGTGAATGCTATTTTTCTTATGGCAAGCACTTGGGGGCAGAGACTTTGGCTCATTTATTGTGGAATCCCCAGAACTGTAAACACTGTTATAGAATTCTTTCAGGTTGCTAGAAAATGATTTAATATATGAGTGGACAGTAAAATGTGATATTTAGACTAATAGATCTGAATTTTGTTTTTAATTTGTTACTCTAAAATAGGAAATATGGAAAATCAGGTCTCAGTTCTCATGTTGAAAGGAATCTGCTTGAGAGACTTATACTTTCTTGATCTTTTTAACTGGACTAATTCTGACTTTGCAATTAGGTAGCAGGCAGAAGACCCTGGGCATCCAAACCACAGCAGCATGAGCGATACATCTTTCTATATGTTTGCAGTGTTAATTGTTAGCATGAAGCTCCTAAATTATGCCCAAGAGCAGCAAAGGAGGCAATTCTTATTGATGCCTTTTTGTCTGTAAGGATAGGGTGAAAAGAATTAGTTTATGATTTTATGTTTCTCCAACAAATGTTTATTAAAAGCCTGCTTCATGTCTGACTCCTACACCCATAAAGATCACAGTTCTCAAGTGTGCTTGGATCTGTGTTTGGATCCTTTACATACATTGCTTTAGAGAAATCTTGCAACAATCTACACGAATGTTTGTTATTATTGCTATTTTTGCTTTGTAGATGAGGAAGCAAAGGCATTTGGAGGTCCCTGTGCTCAGAGGTAGTATTGGGACAGGGGTTTAGTGCTTGATGCCTGTCTGTTTCCAAAACCTCTCTGTTTTCTTCCTGTTTTTTCAGAACGTTAGAGGGCAACACTTCAATTAAGAAACATTCATCATATGTTGGGTGAAACTAGAAATGTAGTCACTGACTAGAAGGCAAAGATTTTAATTGGTCGGAACTGTTAGCAACATACCTGCCTGCCATCAACTGGCGCCTAAAACCTGAGCCACCTCAGTAAGCTTGCTGAGTGATTTAGATATTTGGGTATCAGACTCATTAGTGACAACTTCTTGTCATGATCTCTCACCTACTGAAGAGAACCAGAGCCCTCATAGAAGATAGAAAAATCCACCTAGTGCTCCAGGGGCAGAAACTTGGCAGTGTGCAGCTATATTTATTTACGCTTTACTCTGACTCACATTCACTGCATATTCCTATCAATTACTTCACCAAGTACAGTTGATTCTTATTATTCAAGGTAATTATGGCCTATAAAGTTGTGAACATTGAATTAGTGAATACCAAACATTTGCTCCTACAGGAAATACAGGAGTAGGATTTTTTTGAGCTTCTATTCACAACATTTTCCTCAACAGATCAGTATACAACCTTGTTTTAAGTGTGTTTTTGTTTAGGTGTCTTATTTAATAAATACTGTTGTCTCATTAACATTGAACTCATGGCCAACAGCACTATAATTCATGCCTGAATGGAGCTCATCTAACGTAAGGATTTTTTTCTATAAGGCACTTCACAGCCTTCTTGCACTGAGAAACATTTGACAGCACTACACTCGGGGGCTATTTTAAACAGTGAAATCATCAACAAAAAACACAAGAATGCAAAAAAAGGCACTAAATAAACCACAAAAAGGATACTTGACAGCACAAGAGCTGAAACAAGAAGGCAGAGCATTGCCTTGTTTGACTTTAGCTGGAAACATATAGGAAAGATGATTCAATGTTTTTGAAGTTCCATGCGTGTCTGAGAATAAACAAGAGAGCACCAATCGTATTGATTTTGAAATTTCAAATAAATATCAGTGAGTAGGTGAATTCAAAAATGTGGAGTCTATGAATAATGAGGATTGACTGACTTCCCTGCTTTGGAGCCACCTCTTCTCTGCCTCCTCACTCCACACATCCAACACTTTTCTACTGAACTTCTTGGCTAAGTTTTACGCTGATGACCGTTCCTTCTTTCCTGAAATCCTCTGAGCTCTTAGATTTTACTGCCCTCCCCTGGCTTTCTTCTCGAACCAAGACTTCTTCCTATTTTTTATAGATCCCTCTTCATCCTGCTGCCCCTCAAGTGTTGATGTTTCCTAGGATTCCAACCTTGGCTCTCCCTCCACTCACTACCCTTCCTCTCCCAGGTGATCCCAGCCACTCCCAGGGCTTTGGTGCCCAGCTGTCTTGGGATTATTTTGACCTCTACTTTGACACTGCCCCTCTAAACTCCAGGCTTGACTGAACAACAGCCTGTCAGACACATCCCTCTGGATATTCCACACCAGGCTCAAAATGGAATTTTCCCTTGGAGACTTACTCTTCCTCCTGTGTCAAACTCAACTTCCCGATTTCCCAGGCCTGAAATTGATTCATCTTAGACCCCCTCTCCTCTCTTATCCAATCAGTCACTGAGTTCTGCCAATCTTTCCTCTGAAATGTTTCACAACTCTGTCCTCTCTCTGGTCTATTTGTTCCAGTTCTGGCCTTAACATCCCTAGCCTGGTATGTTCAGGATCTTCCTGATGGTTTTGTTTTGTTTTCCTCAAAGGCTCCTGTGCACTGTCTTCAGAGTTACCTTAACACGAGTCCTACCAGGTTAAGGGCCCTGCTCACCTCAAGGATGGAGTGTAAGCTCCTTCATAATGTGCCACAGGAACAATCAGCCCCTCTTTCTCATAGTGTGGTCCGGTACTTGTCTGCATCCCTGATTTCCTGTGCTGCTTTTCTCTGTCTCCCAATTCATATGGGAGTTTCACACAGCTGACTCTTCCCATGGGCTCCCAGTTGGGGCTCTCACCTCTGTTCCTAGAACCCTCCTCCTAGAATACAATATCCCTGTCCCAGCTTATCCTCTGAGTCTAGCTCACATGTCTTCTCCGGAAACCTTTTCCTTAGGGATTCCTGTACATAAATATATCTGGAATTGCATTTATCATACTGTACTCTACTTCTAACTTCTCCACTAGTTTGTGGGTTTGAGCTATGCCTTGTTGATCCTTGCAACCCCTAATAAATGTTCATTGCATATATGTATATAGAACAAATGAACTGATTGATGAATGGATGGATGGGTGAACATTCCCATCTCCAGCTCTACACGCTCAGATGATGAAGCTTTGACCAGCCTATTCCTTTGCTGGTTTGATTGGTTCTTTCCTTCCTGACTTCACACCACAAGCATCTTGTTAGACCAACATGAGATTCAACTCTTCAAGGGTTTCTCTGATTCTTCCCTTTTGGAGACTTGGTCTTCCCTTCTTGGGCTATGTCTCTGTTTCACAGACTCAATGACCTCCTCTACTTCCTGTGAGTGGCTTTTGGCCCTCTTGTTTGTTCAAGGAGCTGGCCTCTGTGGGTAGTTGCTCTAGTCTCCAGTGCCATCAGATCTGTTTTTGGAGTCCAAAGCAGGAATGTGAAAGCATGCCAAGGTGATCTGATCCTCCTCCTTTTCCTCTCTTTTAACAGAAAAATGCATTGAAAGGAAGAGAAGTTCCAGCAAAGAAAAATTTTATGAATTCTGTAAATTTTTTTTGATCTGTTCCAATCTGTAATAAATGCTCTACTTTTCCTGTATGACTTTTTAAAAATTGATTTTTAAAAAAATAACATTAACTATGAAATGGTTAGATGAGAAACTAATGGCCCAAGAAGATTGGTATTAGCTAAGGATTTGAGGAGTTGAGGACTCATAAGAAACTGTATTTGGATCCTAGATCAATTTACAATGGTTGTAAATTCCTTGTTATTAAAAAGACAATCAATTTCAAACAGCCAAGTGCCAGAAGAGCTCTGACTTTCCTTTTATGTCTAATTTTAATTATGAAAAGTCATCCATGGAGCTCAGGGATTTTAGGACTGCACAATTATTCTATATGATACTGAAATGGTTAACACGACATTATGTATTTGTCAAAACCCATAGAATGTGTAACACAGAGAGTGAACCCTAATGCAGACATTCTAATGTAGGTTTATTAACTTTAATAAATGTGTCACACTAACGCAGATGTTAATAGTAGAGGAAATTGTGTGGAGTGAGGCATAGGATGGGGAGAAGGAGTATACAAAAACTCTCTGTATTTTTTGCTAAACTTTCTTGTAAATCTAACACAGCTCAAAAAATAATGCTTATGGATAAAAAAAATCATCTGATGACTAAGGAGTAAGAGGTATCACAGTCATTCACTGTCCCCTTAAAAATACTGTTGCTGCTTCTTTTCCTTTAGGTTTCTCAATCTAGGGAATCAAAGTCAAAGTGAGCTTTCTGTCAGAAACAGGTTTGTGTTCTCCAAGCCACTTATTTGGAAATATGCTCCAATTTGGTGCTATTTCTGGAGTCAAGTCTGCTTTGGGGCTGATCGAATACTAAGAGAATTTGAAGATTTGAGAATCCCCAAGCATGATCATGGTCTCTTGCCAGGACTGAAACCCACATGAGTTCCCATGACTTTGACTGAATACATCACAGACCCCTGAAAACTATTTTCTAGATGACTGATATACTAAATATTTATCAGTCATTTGAGTAAGAATATAAATGTGACTGTTTAATCCTGCTCCAGTATAAAACGGCTTTATTTACCACAGATTGTGAATAACTGATAAGGCTAGTCCCTACCTCACCCCAATTCTTCTGGGTTTTTTTTCCCAGAAATTTCTTGGATATTCATATATGCATATTTCATTTCAACCATAAGATCAGCTTGTCAAGTTATAGGAACAATTATGTTGGTATTTCAAATCAAATTAATTACTTCAAATTTCTAATTTAATTTAGAAAAAATCGACATCTTTAATTTTTTATTTCTCTCTGTAAGACTAAGATATACATTTTCATTTACTGAAGTCTTCTTTTATGTCATTAATAGTGTTTAAGAATGTTCTTACCTGTGTTCTGAATGTTTCTTCTAAAATTCATTTATTGGTGCAATTCTTTTTTGTTATTGTAATATAATCTTTTGTCATTGTAGTTTATAATATAAAAGTAACTAACATATATTAAGTTCTTAGCCTGTCTTCCTGCTTAATTTTCATGTTGTTATAATCTTTCAGTTGATACTCTTAAATATAATAATAATAATAATAATAATTTGAACTTTTTCCATTTTTTGAATGCCATTTCTCTCTTTTTCCTATTTTCTTTGATGAGTATATTCTAACAAGGTTAACTAACAGTATTGCGATAAACATCCTTATCTTGTTCCTATTTTTACAGCATCCTAAGAAGCATTTTAGTGTTTCACCATTAAGTACAATGCTGACTTCTGGTTTGCTGTAAGTGGTGTCTATATATTTTTTATCATATTAAGGTTACATCTATTCTTCCACTATTAATAGTTTATAACATAAGTATATATTGAACTTTACCAAATGTCTTGAAATTGTCGTATTTGTTTCTTCGTTGGTAACAAAATCTGGTGAATTATATTAACAAATCACTAGTATTGAATCATCTTTGTATCCTTGGAACAACATCACTTGGTCATGGTTTACCACTCTTTAAACACACCACTGTTTCAGTTAGGGTATGTATAGCAGCATCCCTAAGTAAGAGTAATCAGTAGTTTATTTTTGTGCTGTCTTTGTTTTGTTTTGGTATCTGTGTTGTGAAACACCTGTCTTTGCCATCTGTGCATGCATCTCCTCCTTTCTCACCAACCTCCAATACTCTGGACTAATAAAAGACCTATCTTTAAATATCTGTGGAGGGCAGGTATGATTTCTTTTATGGTTGGAATAGACTATTAACTGTATATGAAGTAACTTATATGGTAATTTACATATTTTTGTAATTTGTCAATCTTTGAATTTACTAGCTTTTTCAAAACACTTTTGCCAACTTTTTTTTTTTTTTTTGAGTTTTCTTCTGGAAAGTTGGCAAAAAAATTGCTCATTTTTCTTCCACTTTTTTTTCTGGAGGGAGAGAATGGTAGCAAACAAAACTAGGCCTGAAAGGCTTAATCCTTGTGTAGCCATGACCATTGGTCCAGAAGAGTGCTGGGGTGTGTAAGGAGTACATGAGGCAGCATCAGAACTGTCTGATTTGTTCTATAAATGTGTTCTTTGGGGTTGTGTGAGCCAGCACCAGGCTCTGGCTCAGTTGGTACCTTCTCAAAATACTGCTTTCCCTCAGGCATTAGCTGGTCAGCAAGAACAGAAACACACTTAGTGGGAATTGTGGGTTCGTTGTCTATTGGAAGCAAGAGAGGTTATGAAAGATGAAGGCTGGGCCTGTGGGACCACACACTCTGTACCGTCAGCCAAGGCTGTTTCTAAGAACAAAAATGATCTCATTCATCAGACTAGAATTCAGGTATATAATTTTATGTTAAACAAAGAGCAAAGAGATCTGTGTCTTTTTTCTTTTTTCTGAGTGGTGCACACCTGCTCTCAATTGTGGGACTGAGGAATGTGGTCACCGCCAGGATTCCCTCTTAGCTCCAATCTCTGTAGAAAGCATGGTACAAGACAAACAATGGCAAGCCTCTCTATAAAAATGTCATTATGCCACTGTGAGGCCTGCAGCAGAACAATTTTGGCTTTTCTCCAGAGACAGATGTGACCGGAGCCAACCTGTCTGAAGTTACTTTTTTACTACAAAATCATCATCAGCAACGACAAGCATAACAATGTTATATTATTGGGAGCCCCTGGGAATTTTCACACACCTTCATAGATGGACTGGGTTTACCCTCCCATCCCTTCACAGCTGGGATTAGACATTGCCAGAGTTCAAATATTTAATGTTCTTTCTTGTTTTCCGTTCTAGAATGTCTCAGTGTGGTAGCCTGACTTGTTGCCAATATGTTGTATACCACAATGTTCCTCCCTTGCCCAGGTTGCTATGTCTGTGAATAGCTGAATGGTAAGTTCTTGTCACCTTTGAGGATGTGTCGGCCTGAAAATCAGTTGAAGTTTGCCTCAAGACTTGGGGAAGCTTCCTAGGGCTATTTTGTTCAATTTTTTTCCATAGCAACAAGAGAATAATTTTTTTTTTTAAGAGGACAGAGAAGCTCCCACAGTGGGAGGTGATCCTAGAGGGTTGCCCAGGAGAATAATTTTATACACACTTCGCAATATGTTTTCTCATTTTTTTCAGTGACTATGGGATGTTAGCGATCACAAAGAATGCATGTAAGATAAGTAGGAAAGGAGCAAAGTATTAATTACTCTACAGAATGTTCTGTATTGTATCAATGCCAAGTTCTACCTTTCTTTCTTGCTCCATTTTCTCTACTCCACACCCATGTCCTCTCAGACTGCTTGACAAGAGAAAGAATTTGAGTAAGAAAGTGATGTTCCTATATGTTTGGCAAAGCAGGCTGAAGTCTAGCATTTAAACAGTCTGCAAATGATGTTGCATGGTCAGGGGCCCAGCTACAGTTACCATAGCAGCAGCTATGGCCACTGGTTCAAGTAACACGTGAAGTTTCTAACTAGGGTGAGCTACAGGGAGCTTCACACAGGGACAAGGAAACAATGACAGTGTCTTAATCTGCTTGGACTGTTAAAACAAGATATCATAGACTGGGTGACTGAAACAATGGACATTTAATTCTCACGGTTCTAGAGATTGGGAAGACCAAGACCAAAGTGCCAGCAGATTCAGTTCCTAGTGAGGGCCCTCTTTCTGACTTGCTGATGATTGCCTTCCTGCTGTGTGTCACACAGTAGCGAGAGAGAGTAAGCTCTGGTCCCTCTTCTTCTTTTTATAAGAACACTAATGCCACCCTTAGGATTTCATCTAAACCTAATTACCTCCCAAAGGCTCCACCTCTGAATACCATTGGGGATTAGGGCTTCAACACATAAATTTGGGGGGTGGGGCAAGTATTCAGTCCGTAACAAACAATTATGAAGCATTAGGCACATCAGAGTGATTATCCCTCTACTGATCCCAGGAACGTTGATAGACAAGGTAACATATTTAACAGTTGACAGCCTCCACTCCCCAAACCCCTGTCTAGTGCTATCTATTCCCTTAAAACAGCAGAAGTACCTATGCTACATCTCTGGACTCTTACAGTTGCTGTAGTCTCGATTTAAGCTCTGGATCACCCTGCCAAAAGAACCAGTCTTCCTGAAAATGCCAACAAAGAAAGAGAAACCACCCAAATCTGCTCATTCTGGTAGATTTGCCAACCACATTTATTTACATGGAACAGCAATAGGTCTTTGAGAAAAGTCATAGGTCTAAGACTCACAGATTTTGCAAACTCACCTGCTTGAGGTTATACATATACCCCCAACCCACACTGTTTCCTCTCCCCTTTTTGACTCCACCTTTGTCTCTACCCTTCACCTCACAGAATGTTCTGCACCATCCCTAGGTGGGCTCCCAGAGTTGATCTCTTACCTGCCTTGCTCAAGTACATCTCTTTCTTTGTATTTTTGTGCCCTTATAATGTGGGAGGTCGTGTGGTGCCCTAATGCCTCTGTTTGGTTCCCATACTTTACTTCCTTGATGGTAGAGTATTTTTGATATTAATAGTTAATATTTTAACTGTTATTGTTCTCTGATCCAATTTGTGCAAAGTATCATTTATTATTTACTATATCTTAAGTCAGTGATAAAATAAACTGAATATTTCCCTCCACTATCCTTTGTTGTTTTGTACTGTTTGTTGTATTAGGCTCTTTATTTCAAATGGGGCCTAACTCATTTCTAAAGTACTATTTGAATGTGACTAAGCTAATGTAGTTGATACTCAGTTTTTCTTTCAATATTTTACTAGCTAATAGGTTTACCCCGACTGAACCCTTGCATTATTGACTGGGAGGAAATTTCTCTTACAAAAAATTGCTTGAATTTTCTGGTTCATCATGTAAGAAGTTTAGAAATCACTACTCTGTCTTAACAAAAAGTAAACAGCTAAACAAATTGAAAAATCAACATCTGGATCAGGCTTGGTGGCTCAGCTTGTAATCCAAGCACTTTGGGTGACCGAGGCAGGTAGATTGCCTGAGCTTGCAGGTTCGAGACCAGCCCAGGCAACTTGACGAGACCTCATCTCTACAATAAATAAAAAATTAGCTGGGCATGGTAGTGCGTGCCTGTAGTTTTAGCTACTTAGAAGGCTGAGACGGAAGGATCGGTGGAGTCCAGCAGAGCAACACTGGGGTGGTCGTGAGTGAGCCTCTGCACTCTAACCTGTGTGACAAAGTGAGACTGCAACTTGAAAAAAAAAAAGAAAAAAAGAAAAATCAACAGCTCTTCTTGGCTCTGTCAGAGAAGTGAGGTCAGAGGATAAGCTGCTGTTCCCAAAATTGGAAAGACAGACAGGCAGATACAGAGAATCACAACCTACTAGAGCAGAATCCCACAAACATAAACCTTCATGGGAACCAGTGCCAAGGTAAGAAAAGTTGAACTGCAATTGGCAAATTGCTGGAGGCTCAGTGTGGACAAGTTTGAGGGTTAAAACCTCCAGGGGACCCACTCGTCATGAGGAAGTCTTCACACGTTTGAGTTTTACCATGAGAAGCTCTACTAAGTCCTAACATGAACATTGAAAAATAAACCTCCCCAGTATAAACCTCCCCAGTATATCATAACTACCTTTCAACAGCAAGTTACAAAGCATGCTGCAATAAATAAATAAATACACACACACACACACACACACACACACACACACACAGTTTGAAGAGATTGAACAAACATCAGAACCAGAGTCAGCTATGGTAGGAATGTTGGAATTATCAGACTAATTTTTTTAAAACTATAACTAATATGCTGAGAATCTTAATGAAAAAATAGAGAACATGCACAAACAGATAATGTAAGCAGGGAGATAGAAATTCTAAGAAAAAACAAAAAATAAATGTTAGAGATAAAAAAAACCACAGTAATAGAAAAGAATGCTTTTAATGGGCTCATGACTAGACTAGACACTGCTGAGAAAAGAATCTCTGAGACAGAAGATTTGTCAATAGAAAATTTCAAAGCTGAAAAGTAAAGAGAAAATGATTGAATAAAATAGATCAGAATATCCAAGAACTGCGGGACAACTACAAATGGTATAACATATGCATAATGGAGATACTAGATGAGAAAAAAAAAAGAGGAAAAAACAAAAACAACATGTGAAGTAACGATGATTGAGAATTTTCTGAAATGAATGTCACACACCAAGCTACAGATCCAGGAAGCTCAGAGTACACCAAACAGAAGAAATACCAAAAACAAATACACCAGTCATATCCTATTCCAACTCCAGAAAATCAAAGATAAAGAAAAAAAAATCATCAAAAAAGCCAAAGGCAAAAAACACTTCTTATAGAGAAACGAAGAAAAGAATTATATCTGACTTCTCCTCAGAACCCATGCAAGCAAGGAAAGAGTAGATCTAAATATCTAAAATATCTAAAATATTGACAGAAAAAAATTCCACAAACTTATAATTCTGTACCCTGTATGTAAATATCCTTTGTGGCGCTCAGTGGCAGAGCTTGCTAATGTGATTCTGTGGGCTATCATGACCTTGTGGCGAGGTGAATGAGGCTTGGTATTTTCTCCAGGTTCTAGTAACTAGGTAACAGTTAAATTGGAAAATGTGCGTCGCTCTGTGGACAGAAGCGCAGAGGCTACTGCAATGTCTTCAAAAACAGAGCTCTCGCAGTTGCTGCAGCTGCTCCCTCCCTGCCCAACTGAAGAAAAAAAAGACATCCTTAGATAAAATTTGAGAGGATTTGTTTCCAGTAGACCTGCCTTGAAAGAAAAGTTCCTTGAAGAGAAGGAAAATGATGTAGTTCAGAAACTTGGATCTACATGAAGAAATGAAAAGATTGAAGAAGGAATAGGTGAAGGTAAAGTTAAAAAAAAAAAAGTAAAACAAAAATCTACCAATATCTCTCATGAACATAGGTGAAAAGAATCCTCAACAAAGTATTAGCAAATCAAATCTAATGTTATATCAAACTGTATTATATTCTATGACCAAACATGATTTATCCTAGGTATGAAGGATGGCTCAACATTCAAAAATCAATCAATGTCATCTGTCATCAACTGGCTATAGATGAAAACCACATGGTGATACCATTAGATACAGACAACACATTTGACAAAATCTAACACCCATTTATGATTTTAAAATGTATAATACAAAATTCTCAACACACCAGAATTAGAGGGGAACATCCTAAACTTGATAAAGAACATCTACAAAAACACTACAGCTAACATCTTACTTATCAGTGAGAAACTCAAGGCTTTTCTGCTGAGATCAGGGATAAGACACTTCTTACCATGGCTTTTCAACATCTTACTGGAAGTTCAAGCTAAGGCAATAAGACAAGAAAAGGAAATAAAAGTTATACAGATTGGGAAAGAAGAAATGAAACTACCTTTGTTTGCAGATGGCATAGTCGTCTGTGCAGACTGAAATAATTGACCAAAAACTTTCACCATCACATGGCCTTCTCTCTGACTCTTACCATATTCCCTCCTTCTTCTAAGGACCCTTGTGATTACATTGGGTCCACTCGAATAATCCAGAATAATCTTACCACCTCAAAATTCTTAATAACACCTGCAAAATCCTTTTACCATGTAAGTTAGTTGTTATGGACTGAGTTGTGCCTCCCAAAACTCATATGTTGAAGTCCTAATCCCTCATACATCAGAATGTATGTGGCATTTGGAGATAGGGCCTTTAAAGGTGTAATTAAAATAAAATGAGGCTATATAAGTGGGCCCTAGGCCAATCTAACTGGTTTCCTCATGACAAAACCCCTTTTACCATATAAGGTAGCTGTTATGGGCTGAATTGTGACCACATGTCAGGTTAGGAACATTCCATTCTCAACTCTTCACAAGTTAGCTCCTGCAGTAGCAAAGTCAGATTTTCAAGAAAATACATCAGGCATCACTGACTTTAAATGGTCCCCTTGAACCTCCCTCTCAGGCAATGGCTTAGGCACTAGCATCTTCTTCCCTCTCCACGAGGGTAGAATCACAAAGTAAAGCAACTGTTCTCTCCAGACATCTACACATGCACAGAGGAAGGAATTTTTACATTTCATGTGAAGACACAGAGAGAAGATGGCCATCACCAAGCTAAGGAGAGGAGCCTCAGAAGCATACAGACTTGTTGACACTTTGATCCTTGACTTCCAGCCTTCAGAACTGTAGAAAAGACATCATTTCTATTGTTTAAACTACTCAGTCTGTGGTATTTTATTACAGCATTCCTGATAAACTAACATAGTAGCATATTTATGGATTCTGGCCATGAGGATATGAACACCTTTGCGGGTGGGGAGGGCATTATTCAACCTACCACAATAATCACAATCAAACCATCCAAATAGCTGCCATTTATTGAATTCTGCTGGGTAGACAGGCACTTTACATGTATTAAGAATTAAATAATGGTAGCTATCTCAATTTTAGCAATTAGGAAAAACTTGCTCCATTATCAGTAAGAGGCAAAATCAGGACTTATACCTCAGCTCTCTAGTTTCTGTCCATGCTTCCTTGCAAAAAGAAAGAAAGAAAAGAAAAGAAAAGAAAAAATAAATCAGGAGAGTCACAGTTCTCTAAGCAGATATAAAGCAAAGAGAATGATAGCCACACTGTTTGCTTAATAGACCATTCTGGCCATCAGATATTGCCATTGTTTGCTTCTTACTTAACTACTGTGAGCCTACTTTGCAGTTCCATTTGTCCCTTTGACAAAAATGCATTAAATGGCTCCATTAACCAATTCACCTGAGTTCTCTAAACTCGAAACTGATTTTTTGCAGGTGGGGATGGGGAATTATTTACCCCAAAGGAGCCTATTAAACACTCACCTGTTGCCTTTCTACTTTCTTCTTCCTTAAGCCAATGGACCGGAGTTTTCAGCTTATGAAATGAGACAAGGAACTGGGGTTTATTCCAAGTTTCCCTTTGCCCGTGACCCTGGCATTCTTTCTTTTGATATCCAAATAGACACTCCCTTGGCTCCCACTCAACAGAAAATTGGCATTCCCCAAAAGCCAAATAAAACCTACCTCAAAAGGAAAAACAAAATTAATGAGTAGATAGGAAATCAGAGCCTTATTTTTTCTCTGAACAAAGGTGCTGTGAAGGTAATGGTTTTGTGAATAACTGGATAACTGGAGGAGGAGGGAAAGAAAAACAAAACTAGGTTTTTTTTTTTTTTTTTTAGTTGGAGTCTCACTCTGTCACCCAGGCTGGAGTGCAGGGGCACACTAATGGCCACCCCAGTGTCAACCTGCTGGGGTCCGGCAATCCCTCCACCTCAACCTTCTAAGTAACCGGAACTACAGGCATGCACTACCACACTCGGCTAATTTTTGATGTACTGTAGAGATGAGGTCTCACCAAGTTGCCCTGGCTGGTCTTGAACCCGCAGACTCAGGCAATCCACTCACCTTGGCCTCCCAAAGTGCTGGGATTACAGAATGAGCCACCAAGCCCGGCCAAAGCTGGATTTCTAAGGGTTGGCTCCCCAGCTGCTCCTACAATCTGAGCTGGAGGGCACTCGGTGGCAGAGCTTGCTAATGCGGTTCTGTGGGCTACCAGGGCCTTGTCCTTGTGGCAAGGTAAGAAAGGCTTTGTATTTTCTCCAGGTTTCAGTAACTAGGTCATGGTTAAATTGGAAAATGTGTGTCATTCTGTGGACAGAAGTGCAGGGGCTGCTGTAATGTCTTCAAAAGCAGAACTCTGGAGCTGCTGCCTCCCTTCCTCTCTCAGCCTGCTCTTCCTCTCCTTCTTTCATCCTGGCAACTTCTCCCCTTCTCCGGTTTCCCCTCAAAGGGTCAGAACCTGCTGAGATACCACCTGGTTTAACAACCTCAGAGCCTCAGAGGATACATGAGGTCACTGCTTCACATTCCAGACCACACATTGGGTTAGGAATATTCCATTCTCAACTCTTTGCAAGTTACCTTCTGCAGTGGCAGACACCAATTTTCAAGAAAATGCACAAGGCATCACTGGTTTCAAATGGTCCCCTTGGACCTCCCTTCCGGGCCATGCCTTAGGCACTGGCATCTCTTTCCTTCTTCCCAAGGATGGGCTCAGACAGCAAGGCAAATTCTCTCTCCAAAGATCTCTTCATCAGTCTCCCTCCCAAAGCCTCCTTCCCTCTGACCCCTTTGCAAATCCATGGTCATGCTAAGAGGTTCATGCCTGTGGCCACATCTCCTTTTCCATGGTAAAAGGAAACAATAGATTTAAAAAGTTAAAGTTCACCAAGAATTCCACCACATGCATTAGTTTCTTGCGCTTCCTTCAAAATCTATTGTAGAAATCCTCCTCTGACCAAGAATGGGAGTGCTGACTGGCTCTCTGCTTAATTTCAGTCCTAAGATAGACTCAGATCTTTAATAAGGGTAATGCCATGTTGTAGGACATACATGCATAGTACGTACTAGTTTGTACATATTCGTATATGTCCTATGATACAGTCAATACTATAAGTCAAGTATCACCCATTTATTTTCTTCTTCTTTCCTGTGTGCTTGGTGTGGAGCCTGCAGTGGGGAAGAGGGTGTGGTTCTGTTCTCCAACCTCACCCTACAAGCAGAGGTAGGAGACTAGACTGTTTTTGGGAGACAGGATAGCTCTGTGTCCTGGCTCTAGAAGAGGGTAAAGCTAATTCTTCCACTTCGAAATTCTCTGTGCATCCTTTTTCCCTGTGTTTCCTTTGACTTGGACCCTGTGTGGACATAGCTACATTCTGAATATTCCCTGCAACTCCTCACATAGCCCTGAGCCATTCAATGTTACACCCACCCTCCTCCCAGTCTCTCACCCCTCCACACAGCCACATGAGCAGACTCAGGATTGCCCATCTCATACTGTATTGTCAACTGTGCAGGACTGAATGGTGCCCCTACATGGAACCTCAGGATGTGACATTATTTGGAAATAGAACCTTTACAGATGCAATTAAGATATAGTCATACTGGACTAGGGTGGTCTCTAATCCAAGAACATGTCCTTATAAAAAGTAAGAACAGAGACCCAGAGGAAAGTTATATGATGATGGTTGGAGTTACACGTCCACAAGCCAAAGAAAGCCAAGGATGGTTGGAACCACCAGGAGCTAGGAGGGAGGCATGAGACAGGTTCTCCCTCAGAATGAAGCAACATTGCCAACATCTAGTTTTAGACATTTGGCCTCCAGATATCTGAAAGAATAAATCTGTGTTGTTATAAACCCCTCAGTCTGAGTGCTTCATTATGGCAGCCCTAGGAAATGAATACACTGGCTTTCTCTCTACTAGCCCACATCTGGTCCCAGGAAGCACTCGTGCATCATTTGTCCTGAAACCCTGGAGGGCAAACCAGTCTTCCCAGAGCAGCCCTCTCCTGGCCCTGCCTCCAAAGCTCTAACACAGCTCTGCTCTTGTCCTCTCAATCTCTCAATGGCAGTTGGATCCCAGTCTTCTGTTCATTTCTTCTTCTAAGTTGTGGATCTGATGCCAGGCATCACGACTTCAAATGGTCCCCTTGAATCTCCCTCCCAGGCTGTGGCCTAAACACTAGCATTCCCTTCCCTCTCCCCAAGGGTGGGCTCACACAGCAGGGAATCTGTTCTCTCCAGAGAATTCTGCACCAGTCTCTTCTCCAAAGCTCCCCTCCCTCCACCTCTTTGCAAATCTGTAGTCATGCTAAGAGGCCCAGGCCTTGGGCCACAGGTTCTCTTTCATTCCCTTTGTAGCATCAGGATCTTTTTATACTCATTTTGATTCTCATCTCATTCTGACATTCTGTTATGTATCTATGTTTTTACATTGTGGGAGGAGAACTGTATATAATTATATACACTGCCTTTCTGACTAATTGTATTGGGTTGAATTGTGTTCCATCTTCTCAAAAGATAAGTCCAACCAGAGCCTGTGAATGTGACCTTGTATGGAAAAAGGAACTTTGCAGATATAATGCAGTCTAAGATCTCCAGATGAGATTATCCTGGGTTTAGGGTAGACCCTAACCCAGGTACAGGTGTCCTTATAAGAAAAGGGGAAGTCACAGAGACACAGATAGTAGAAGACAACATGACCACAAAAACAGAGTGATACTGCCATAGCCAAGGAACACCTGGAACCACTGGAAGCTAGGAGAGGCATGGAAGCATCCTTTCTTAGAGTCTCCAGAGGGAGCACTGACCTGTCAACAGCTTCATTTCAGACTTCTGGCTTTCACAAGAGTGAGGGAATATATTTTTGTTGTTTTAAGCCACTCAATTTGTGGTAATTTGTTATGGAAGCCACAAGAAAACAATACCCTAATAATATTATAAACATTTTTCCTAATGTCAGAACATTATCCTATAGTATAAGGAAGCCAATCAAGTCTTCATTATAAATTAATATTTGAAAACTGTATGACAGTAAATAATAAGGAATTAAGTACACTTGAATACATTTTGAGTATCTGATAATTTCCTTAGGACGATTTCCTAGAGGTGGAATTACTGGGTCAAAGAATACACCCTTAGCTTTGGCACTATACCCGCCTCTCTTGCGTGAAGTCTATTGCTCAAAGACTATAATTTTTATAAATATTATTTTCTACTAGTTGGTACAAGACATATAATAACTATGATTCATTTATATAACAATGATTTCAAATGCCATCCTTATGAGCATGAACAACAATCTTCTGAAAACCAGGCACAACCTAGTACTTAGGCTGTCTGGGTTACCCATTCAATATATTTTAATCGCAATTAGCTCACATTCTTAAACTTGATACCAGATGTATATTTAAGATGTGCTTCTTTGTGGCTTTTCTTTTATTGGTCTGAGCTCTAAAAGTGAATTCTGATATATAGTAAATCATTCTTAAAAGCACCTTGAACAAAAGTGGCTTGGGTCACCTCCCTCTTCATTCTTTAATACCTAATACAATAAATACAATAGCTGCTGGCAGCAATGCTAGCCCAAGAAGTCTTTGAATATCTTTGTTCTGAAAAAGTCAGCATAGAAAAGTTACTGAAAATTATGCTCAACTATGCTCATCTAGGATCTGAGATCTAACATGTATTTTGGTAACCTCTAATTATTTTTTCCTTGGAAATGTTTTGAGTGTCATTTAAGCTTGGTGATATATTCTGGGCAACAAGGACAGTAGGGTAAATAAACTTTAAGATTTCCAAGACTCTATCCTCCTGTTAATGCTTAAATGACCCATGTGAAGACCATATGCTTGGCCATTTCTAAGTACTGAGGCAAATGTGTCTAAACCACATCATCTGGAAAAGTCTTTTTATGTGCTTTGCTCAGAGATGGCATCTTAGGTTAAGACCTTGCCAAAATAACAATCACAAAGGTCATAATTACATTAAACAGATGCAACAGTCCCAGGAGCCAACCTCTTTTTTTTCAGTTGAATGAAACATTTGATTGTTATTTAAACAACTATCTTGATACACAAGGGTATAATTAAAAACAATGAAAGAAATCATGGCATTATTACCCAACTGCCTATTGTGTTGAAGCACAAATACGAATTTCAAGTTTATAAGAGCTCTATGACCTGTCATAAGCTTATAAAAAACCTGTGTAATTTTGACACAGAGTCTGAAAATAACTAAACATTTAGTCTAGAAAGAAGCTATTTAGTACAATCAAGTGAAAATCATGATTATCTTGGCCAATAACCATTGAATAATAATTCTTGATTCTAAGAGAGGAACACAAAAACACATGTACATACACATGCATATGCACATATGCACACAGGTGTGCACACACCAAAAAGCATGAAAAAGTCAGACACGGTGGCTCATGCCTATAATCCCAGCACTTTGGGAGATGGAGGCAGGGGAATTGCCTGAGCCCACAGGTTCGAGACCAGCCTGTGCAACATGGTGAGAACTCATCCCCACAACAAATCAAAAAATTAGCTTCACCTGTGGTTCCAGCTACTTGGAAGGCTGAGGCAGAAGGATCCCTTGAGCCCAGCAGGACAAGGCTGTGGTGACAGTAAACGTGCCGCTGCACTCCAGCCTGGGCGACAGAGTGAGACTCCTACTCAAACAAACAAACAAACAAACAAAAAATAGTATGAAGCAGATGCAGAGTAGCTCTTCACCTTCCTCTTCTTAGCACCTTTGTGCCAGTGTCTCATCTTTAGGAGGAGAAAACAATGCCATGTATCATGGAACAAGGCCTGTCCCAGTAACTTTATCATAGGGGAGGATGACATTTCACATATAGCATCCCTTTTGAAGTTTATGAAGAGCCAATAGACAGTAGTCTTGAAGTTGCACATGGTACAACCAGAAAACTCAGGGGCAATGTAGCTATACTATTTGGAAGCTTTAAAAAAAATACTGTGCTTCAATTTGGGTTTCCTTAATTGTTCTATTTAAATTTATTTTTCTTATTTTACAAAATATGTTGACTATTTCGAGTTAGTTGAAACTTTAGAGACCTGTAGATGTAGAAAGTCTCTTCTGTGTCTCAGCTAGTGATGGGAATACTAGATCCTTCCAGTGAATAGTTCAGAAATGGGCACACAGAAGTCCATTCAGGCCAATGATAAGCAAGAATGAGATTGCTGGAGGCGACTGGATACATTTTCTTGTTTAAAGGATATCGCCTTCCTCTACAAAGTTGAAAATGAAGTTGCCGCATGTCAGAGGGCAGAACCAAGAAAAGCAGAATCATGGAGACAGAGCCACTGGGTTCAAGTTAGCCTCAAACCTATCCTACACTTGCACTTCCAGAACCAATGAATTCTTTACTGTTTAAGTCATTTTGTACTTCCTGTTATTGCAAAAGTGTTGTAAGTGTGATATACTATCATGTTCAATACATCTCGTTTTATAGAAGAAAACAGTCTAGTTGGTCAAGGCTAAAGGACTTGTCCAAGGTCATCAGCTATTTAGAGCAACATCAGAAACCAAGTTCCAGTCTCTTGATAACCACTCAAGAGCTGTTTCTACCTCACAGCCCTCATGAGTTTGAGCCAATCTTCCACATGCCTTTCCAAACACGTTGCACTTTGGTGGATCGATGGGCTTCTTTGAGGTATATTCAATGTTCAGAGAAAGTGAATAAAGTCAATAAAGCAGTGCTTATTTGGGATACTATATCTTCACAATCCAACATATTGATGTTTTTTTGAAGACTGCTCAAGCACCGACGTGCTTGTTTGGCTAGTAATATTTTAGAGTTTTGATATTGACAGGCATGCTAATTGAGATTCCTATTCTCCAATTAGTTCGTCTGCCTGGATCTTTTTCAGAGTGTATAGATCCACTTTCCTTTAAGTTTCTCCTTTTTGTGGCTTACATCAGTGGTCCCCAACCTTTTTGGCATCAGGGACCAGTTTCATGGAAGACAATTTTTCCATGGATGGGTGAGGGGCGGGTATGTGCAGCCAAACCTCATTGCTAATGTTCATCTGTATTTGCAGACACTCCCCAGCACTAGCATCACCGCCTCAGCTCCACCTCAGATCATCAGACATTAGATTCTAATAAGGAGTGTGCAACCTAGATCCTTTGCATGCACAGTTTACAATAGGGTTCGTATGCCTATGAGAATCTAATGCTGCCACTGATCTGACAGAAGACGGAGCTCAGGTGGTAATGTGAGCCATGGGAAATGACTGTAAATACAGATGAAGCTTCATTTGCTTGCCTGCTGCTCACCTCCTGCTGTGCAGCTGGTTCCTAACAGGACTTGGACTGGCACCAGTCCATGGCCCAGGGGTTGGTGACCCCTGGCTTACATTATCCTTCCTCTAATTTGTTGTTGTTGTTATTCTGGGCAATACATGAAAGGCAAAGGGTACTAGACCACAAATCAGACAACCAGTTTTAATACCTGGAGAATACCTTGAGCAGAGTAACTTAATGTCTCCAGGCTCCACTCTCTTAACTGAATATGGAGGTAATAATACCAGTTGAGCACATTTCTTACCTGAGCTGCTCTGCAGCCCCAACCTTGTTGGTTGATCAATTTTCTGGCACATTTTGGTGCCCACTACATAAAAAGCACATTGTTAGGGAGGAAATATCAGAGCAAATTGTGGAGCATTATCTAAATGTAAGGTCTTGTCACCATTATTAAAACACTTGTCTGGAAACTACATAAAACATTTTATGTCTTCTTAAACTACTTGTCATCTTCCACATCCATAAACTTCTCAGCTCTTCTATTACTCACATTAGTGATAAAAACAAAATGCTATCTTTTTCATGCTCTGCTACCTTCCTCTACTGAGCAATAACCATATCAGCTGGAAATATTATAAAGGTCATCTGGTGAAACATTTATTCTACAGTTGTGCATCATTGGGTTTTGAGAGTGCTGGCTAAATATTTTAAGTGATGGATATCCCTGCCACTTCTCACTTTTCATTTTTTATTTAATCAGACTCACATGGATCAGGAATAATGCAGACCTTTACTCCCCATGGAAACATTGTGATCAAAACAGAATAAACTGGTTTAACTCAGAATATGGTAGCCTGCTAGTAAAAAGCACCCTTGGTATACACTATGGTTTAAAGTTTTCACTGCTTCCTTTCCCCCCAAAAAGGTATGTAAGGTTCTAACATTTAGTACTTCAGAATATAGTTTTGTTTGGAAGTAAAGTCATTACTGATATGACTTGTTAAATTGAGATGAGGTTATATTGGACTAGGGTGGACCCCTGATCCAATATGGCTGGTGTCTTTATAGAAAGATGGCCTGTGAAGACAGAGACACAGCAAGAAATCATGTGACAACAGTGGCAGAGATTAGAGTAACACAACTGTAAACCATATTTGGAATGCCAAGGATTGAAGCAACCACTGAAAGGTAAGAAGAAAGGAAGTATTCTTGTCTGCAGGTTTCAGAGGGAGCATGGCTCTGCGTAAACATTCATTTCAGACTTGCCTGCAAAACTGTGAGACTTTACATTTCTATTGTTTTAAGTCACCCAGTTTACTTACAGTCACCCCTCAATATCTATGGAGGATTAGTTTCAGGACTTGCCAAGGATAGAAACATCCATAAATGTTCAAGTCTCATGTATAATGGTGTAATAGTTGCTGACTCTTGAGACTAGGAGACTCATTGCTCTTCAGATACTAAGGAAGAGATAGCCCATCGTGGACTTATGAGTTAGAGTCTCAGAGACAAAAGGACAGAGTATATTTAATGCAATACCTTGTTGCCTACCTATATTAAAACTGTGTGGTAATCTTTTTGGAGTTCATATATTTTTGAAAATGTAATGTTTTTGACTATTTCAAAATAAGATAGATTAAAGATTTAGAAGAAACTAAACATTTTTATCATTTGCTTTTGTGATATTTTAGGGAAATCTGTGGAGAGATCTCAGTCCTTTCAAATGTTAGTCTCAGTCCTTTCAATTGTTAGGATTGTTGATAAAAGCAAAAATAATAGCACAGCTGACATTTAGCACAAACTTATGTGCTCAACACTGTGCTATGTATTGTGTTTACATACTCAATTACTTTTCCACAAGAAGCCTATTTGTACATAGGTACACCATTAAAAAAAAATATATATATATATATGTATAGTGCAGCTGCTATGCTGCTATATGCCAGGTCCTGTGTTTTGCACTGGAGATATGGTAGATAACAAGATGAATTTTTTGGTTAAGGTTTAAAGAGGATAAATAATCAAATCCCCTGTCCTCAGTGTTCTAAATAGTCTGACACAGAAACAGAAATATCAACTGTGAATAAAACTCCTGCTTTGTGACTGATAGGCTAGAAACTATAGTTTAATCCTAAATCTAAAATTGTCTTCCTACTCATCCACTGAATTATAGTGGTGACTGTGGTAAGCATTTCTGCCAATGGCAAGAGCAAAGGGGAGAACTATTGGGTCCGTAGGGGGTTCGGGTAGGGGGTGAGGTGGGTTGTGTGGTGAAAGATAGTAAGACAGAGACAGAGACAGAGAGGCAGAGAAAAAGAGATAGAGACAGAGACATAGGGAAAGAGAAAGAAAGGGAAAGAGCAAGAGAGAGAGAGAGAGAGAGAGAGAGAGAGAGAGAGAGAGAGAGAGGGAGGAGAGAATCTTTCTTGAAGTCACTTCCCTTTTACTCTCCGGAGAGCAGGCAAGGTGGGTATGGTCAGAGTGGGAAACTGTTAGAGTTCTGGCTCCTGGCTAACACTTCATCAGAGGTGTGTCTTTCTGTGAGACATTTTTGAGAAGAGAATCTTTTGCTTGGTTCACCTACAGGAACACTTCTTAGCCTGCTCTGGGACAAAGAGCAATGGCCAGAGAGACTGAGAGTTGAATGTGACTTTGCTATTTAAAAGTCTTTTGACTTCAGGTACATTATTTATCCTCACTGAACCTCGGGTTGCTTGCCTACCTCAAGGGAGTCAGGAGGATTTGAGATGTGTATAATGCCAACCATGCCATGTGATATGCAGTAGGTGTTTAGCAAATGTTGGCATCCTCTTCTCCCCGTTCAAAACTGGCCTTTCCATGGTTACTACTTTCTTTTAATATTCCTTTCATTCTGAGAAGGAGTGGGGTCTAATTTTTTTTATGTTTTGCAAGGGTTTGGTGGGGGAAAAAGTAAAAGGGTCTTTTGGCACCAAATTTATTGCACTTTAAAGTCATCCATGACTTTTCAAGGGATGGAATGAAAAGACAGGATGATACACTTGGAGACATCAGTGTCTGAAAATCAAACAAAGGTTGGAAGGTGGAAGGCAGGAATTCCCAGATATCCTCCACAGTTCCTTTTATCCTGCAGACTCCAGAAGAGAGAAGCAGGTAAGGTAAGTTCTCTGCATGCCAAATCACTGGTCTAGGTTTGGTGAAGGGTTCTGAATGGCAGAGGGAATTATGATGTATATTTTTTAAAGTAGTAAGTCAAGCATAACTGTTCTCATATTACAAGTGAAAAGACTAATAAATGAACTAACTCATTTATAGAGAAAATGCATCACTCCTGGCCTTATCCCTGGTTCTAAGGATAGCCCTCCTTTCCTCACATCATCCACACTTCCCTCTTCAATCAATAAAAGGCAAAATCCCAAACTTTCATTAGGAAACATGGAAATGAATTCTCAGGGTAGCAATCAAATCCAGTATGGACCCAAGGGACTGAGAGAGGTCCACATAGAACATATTTATAGAAACCAGTCTGTGTGTTGGTCCAAGTATGTTCCAAGAGTGAATAAAGATCACCTCTGCAACTATTGATTTCTGTTGACTGGGGAAATTGGAAACCTAAAGCTAGAACAAAACAAAAAGTTTACCTACATAAAACTGTATCCTAATTAATTTCACTAGGCACCAAAAAAAAAAAAAATTCCTTCTAGACTGGGATAAGACCATGGTCCATAGACAATAGAAGCCTCTGCGTATAGTTTGTCCAGGAGCTTAACTCATTAACAAATGAGAATTAGCTGGGCGCAGTGACTCAAGCCTGTAATCCCAGCATTCTGGGAGGTGGAGGCGAGAGGATTGCCTGAGCTCAAGGGTTTGAGATCAGCCTGAGTAACATGGTGAGACCTCATCTCTACAATAAATCAAAAAATTAGCCAGGCGTGGTGGCACATGCCTGTGGTTTCGGCTGAGGCAGAAAGATCACCTGAGCCCAGCAAGTTGAGGCTGTGGTGGCTGTGAGTGTGCCACTGCACCCCAGCTTGGGTGACAGAGTGAGACTCCCACTCAAAAAAAAAAAAAAGATGAGAATTAAGGAGGTCGGCCTGTAATTATCTTTCCTTGTTGGGTCTTTGCCAGGTTTGCTTATCAGTGTGATGTTAGCATCATAAAATGATTTTGGGAGAGTTCCATCTTTCATGATTGCCTGGAATACTTTGGATAAGATTAGTATCATCTTCTCCTTGTATGTTTTGTAGAAATCAGCTGGAATGCTATCCGAGCCAGAGTTTTTTTTTTGTAGGTAAGTTTCTTATGATGGAGTCGATTTCCTGAATTGTTATTGGTCTGTTTGGGGTTTCAATTTCTTCTTGTTTCAACCTTGGAAAATTGTGTAATGTCAGAAAGTCTTCCATTTCTTTTAGGTTTTCAAGTTTATTTTCACATAGGTGTGCATAGTAATCTCTGGTACTCTTTTGAATTTTGGGGGATCAGTTGTGACTTCATCTTTTGCATTTCTAATTGTGTTTATTTGGGCTTTCTCTTTCTTTTTCTAGTCAGTCTGGCTTGGGGATCCATTAATCTTATTTATTCTTTCAAAGAACCAGCTTTTTTATTAAAAAAGTGGACAAAAGACATGAATTTTATTTTTATAAAAAGTAGGCAAAGGGCATGAATAGACACTTCTCAAGAGAAGCTATACAGGCAGCCAAAAGACATGAAAAAGTGCTCAGCCTCATTAATCATCAGAGAAATGAAAATCAAAACCAAATTGAGATACCACCTAACCCCAGTAAGAATGGCCATCATTAATAAACAACAACAGATCCTGGCAAGGATGTGGAAAAAGAAACACTTCTACACTGCTGGTGGAAATACAAACTAGTGCAACCTTTTTGGAAGGCAGTGTGGCAATTTCTGAAAGAACTAGAAATTGACCTTCCATATGACTCAGAAATTCTACTATTGGGAATATATCTGGAGGAACTCAAATCATTCTGCAAAAAATATACCTGCACATGCGTGTTTGTTGCAGCTCTATTCACAATAGCAAAAACGTGGAACCAACCATGCTGCCCATTGAAGCTGGACTGGATAAAAAATATTATGGAGTCACAAAGAGGGACTTTGCAGCAATTTTGTTGGATTTAGAGTCTACCATATTCAGTGATCTATAAAAGAAACAAAGAACAGAGTACCATATGTTCTCACTCATAAGCAGACCTTGAACAATTATCATAATACAATAAGAAAGAAATTGGCAGTAGTGGGAAACTGCCAGGGGAGGGAGGGTGGGATTATCAGTTGAGAGAAACTGCCAGGGGAGGGAGGGGTACACCTCATCAACAAGGGTGCCTGAACAATGAACATTTGTATACCTAACCCTGAACTGTATTCCACATCTTTAAAATAAAAAAATAATAATTAAAAAAGAACCAGCTTTTTGTCTTGTTGATTTTTTTTCTGATATTTTTGTCTTCTATTTTGGTGATCTGTATTCTTCGACTTTATTTTGGTGATCTGGATTCTTCTGATGAAGTTAGGATTTTGGTGTCTTGCCCTTCTAGCTTTCTTAGGCGTGACATTAAGCTACTTACTTGTGATCTTTCTTTTTTCTTGATGTGTGCGTGCAGTGCTATAAATTTTCCTCTTACTACTGTTTTCATGAGAACCCAGAGATTATGATAAGGTGTGTCTTTGTTTTCAGGAATCTTTTAATTTCTGTCTTGATTTTCATGTTGACCTAGAAGTCGTTCAGCAGTATGTTGTTTAGTGTCTATGTCTTTGTAAGGTTTGGGGGAATCTTGTCGGTGGTGGTATTTATTTTTATTCCATTGTGATCTGAGAAGATGCATAATACTATTTTGATCTTTTGGAATTTTTTTATGCTTTATTTATGTCAGAATGTGGTTGATCTTGGAGTATGTTCCATGTACTGACAAGTAGAAAAAAAAATATACTCTAGTTTTCGGGCGAAGTGTTCTGTAGATGTCTATTAAGTCCATTTGGAAGAGCATTGAGCTGTGGTTCTAGATCTCCTTACTGATCTTTTGCCTCAATGATCAATGTAGGGTTGTTAATGGGGTATTTAAGTCTCCAGTTATAATTGTGTGAGAGTCAGTGTCCTGTTTCAGTTTACTGCATTGATTTATAAAACTTGGTACTCTTGGGTGCATATATGTTTAGGGTAGATATTTATTGCTGGTGGATTGAACCTTTTATCTTGATAAAAACCCTTGAGCTCCTAGGCATAGAAGGAATATTCCTCAAAACAGTAAGAGCCATCTATGATAAACCATAGCCAACGTATTGCTCAATGGACATAAGTTGGAAGCATTCCCCTTGAAAACAGGAACAAGTTAAAGTTGCCCACTCTCACCCTGCCTGTTCAACATAGTGCTGGAAGTCCTTGCCAGAGCAATCAGGCAAGAGAAGGAAATCGGGGGTCTACAAATATGAAAATAGGATGTTAAGCTAGCCTTCTTTGTGGGTGAAGATCCTTTACCTTGAAGACCAAGGAAGTCTGTCAAAAACCTCCTTGCATTGATAAATGACTTTGGTAAAGTTTCGGGGTACAAAATTAATTTGCAAAAGACAGTTGCATTTCTATACATCAGCAATAAACAGGTTGAGAACCAAATAAAAAGCATAATTTCATTCACGAAAGATACACAAAAAATGAAATTCTTTGGCATCTACCTAATCAAAGAAGTAAAAGACCTTTATGTGAACTACAAAACACTGCTCAAAGAAATCAAAGATGACACAAACAAATTAAAAAAAAAATCCCTTGCTCATGAATTGGAAGAATCAATATTGTCAAGAGTCTATCCTGCTTAAGATAATATACAGGTTCAATGCAGTACCCTTCAAATTATCAACTTCATTCTTCTCAGACCTGGAAATAACAATACAGAAATTCATATAGAGACAAAAAAGAGCATCAATAGCCAAAACAATCTTCAGCCAGTGGAACAAAGTGGGAGGTAGCACACTTCCAAACTTTAAGCTTTACAATAAGCCTACAATAATCAAAACAGTCTGGTATTGGTACAAGAACAAGCATATAGACCAATGGAACAGGATAGAGATTCCAGAAGCAAAAACTTGATCTCTCAACCAACTCATCTTTGATAAAGACACCAATAAGAGCCAATGGGGAGAGGAGACCTTATTTAGCAAATGGTGCTGGGAAAACTGGCTGAATAATGAAACTGGATCCATGCTTATTACCATTTACAAAAATCAGGATCATTTTAAAACTGGCTGAAGAATGAAACTGGATCCATGCTTATTACCATTTACAAAAATCAGGATCAAAGACCTAAATGTAAAACTTCAAACCATAAGAATACTAGAAGAAAATGTAGGAAACATACTAATGCACATTGGAGTAGGCAACCAATTTTTTATCAAATCCCCAAAAGCAAATGTCATAAAAGTTATGATAGACAAAGTGGTACTTCATCAGACTGAAAAGCTTCTGCACGCAAAAGAAACCATCAAGTGAACAGGGAGACAACCTACATAATGGGAGAAAATATTTGCTAGTTATGTATCTGACAAAGGACTAATATCTGGGATCTACAAGAAACTCAAATGAACTGAAAGGAAAAAAAAAAGAAAAAAACAAAAAAACTGCCTTATTGAAAAGTGGGCAAAGGATATGAATAGACACTTCTCAAAAGAAGACATACGAGCAACTACTAGATACATGAAAAAATGCTCAGCTTTACTAAGCATCAGAGAAATGCAAATCAAAACCACATTGAGATACCACCTAACTCCAGTAAGGATGGCCATTGTTAATAACAAAAAACCAGCAGATTCTGGTGTGGGTGTGGAGAAAAGGAAATGCTTCTACACTGTTGTTGGGAGTGCAGACTAGTTCAACCTCTATGGAAAATAGTGTGGTGATTTCTAAAAGAACTAGAAATTGACCTTCCATACAATTCAGCAATCTTCCTTCTGGCAATATACCTGGAGGAACATAAATCATTCTACAAAAAAGACTCCTGCACACGCATGTTTATTGTTGCACTATTCACAATGCGAAAACATGGAACTAACCCTGCTGCCCATTGAAAGTGAAAGGTACAAAGAAAATGTGATACATATACATGATGGAATATTACACAGCCATAAAGAAAGACAAAATCATGGACTTCACAATAAATTCGATGGAGATGGAGAACATCATACTTAGTGAACTATCACAGAAACAAAGAATCTAACACCACATGTTCTCACTCATAAGTGGGACCTGAACATTAATCACAATAGCACAGCAGAGGGCTCAACAGTCACAGAACACTTCCAGGGGAGGGGTCTTGTAACAACACAAAGGATACCTGGTCCCTAAATCAGGGGATGTGAGGACCAGTTGGAGACCCAAACTTTATCTGCACATAAACTACTTATGTACCTAATTCTGACTTGTACCTAACATTTCTATAATAAAATAAAGTTATAAAAAAAACATATAATTGCTTTATCTTTTAAAAAAGATAAATAATAAAGAAGGAAGGAACAGAATCCATACAAAAGCAATATGTGAAAAAAAGAAACAGGAAACATACATAGCAGATAAACAAAGTTCATAGAAAAGCATTGTCATTATGATCACACCTATTGCCAAGAATTTTTAAAAGTCTTAATGAAGAAATGGAGAACTTTGTTTAAAAGATTGCCTTCTTTATAAAACCAGAATTTAAAGATAAGAGCTTAGAGATCACATGGCAAGATAAGAGAATGCAATAAGCATGAGCTGGGAGAGATTTTGAAATGGGTGGATGAGAAATAAAAACAAATGTAGAAAAGAAAACCAAACAGGAAGTGCTGATGCTGAAAAGTACACAAAAGATCATGGATAATAGAATTGAGAAAGACAGAAAAAAACTAATACGAATCAAGAGTTGTAAGAGGATTGCAGAGAAAGCGAAGAATAAGCAAGACAAAGAAGTTCAAACACACACATAATGGATGTCTCCAAAAAAGACAACAAAATAATGGACAGAAACAGTATTTAAAGATGGTTGTGCGGGGGAACTGAGGAGATATTGGTCAAAGTTCACAAAATTTTAGTTAGGTAAGAATAGGTTCAAGAGCTCTATTGCACAACATGTTGTCTATAGTTAGCAATATATTGTATTATATGAAATACATACCTGCGCACACGTTTATAATAGTCTATAATACTGAGTGATCTATCACAGAAACAAAGAACCGAGTATCACATCTTCTCAATAATAAGTGGACCTTGAACAACTATCATAATACTATAAGAAAAGGATTGCAGTAGTGGGAAACTGCCAGAGGAGGGAGGGACACACCTCATCAACAAGGGTGCCTGAATAAAGAACATTTGTATACCTAACCCTGAGTGATACCCCACATATTTAAAATAAAAAAGAAAAGAAAAAAGGAAGACAAATGCCAAGAGCGTGAATATAAAATGTTCCCACCATAAAAAAATATAACTATGTGAGATAAGGCCTATATTCATTAGTTAGAGTTAGTTATTTCACAGTGTATAGGTACATTTCAAAATAATATGCTGCACATAGTAAAATGTATAATTTTATTTACCATTTAAAAAATAAATAAATCCAGAATTCCTACCAAAAATAAATAGATAAATAATAAAATGTAGTGAAGTACAACTCCTAAAAATACTTGGTTCTTCAATTTGAAAGATCTCAACAGTATGTCCTATAAGGAAATATTTACAGAACCATCAATGCAGAGACTCATCTGAATAAAGTTACAGAACTTCAGAGAAAAAGAAAGAATCCTTTGAACAGATAGATCAAGAGATCAAATTGCCTCTTACCGTGGAAATATCAGTCTGACACAGCACTTCCCAGACTCAATCAACCCTTGAAGTCAGTAGAGCAAGGTCTACAAAGTTCTAAAGAAAAAGAGTTTAGTGAATATAGTTCCCATGAGTCACTTTTGATGAAACTACTAGAGGATGACATTCAGCCAGTTTTTCAATGGGAAAAAATATACTGCACAAAGAATACCAGTGAGTACTGATTCCCCTATGGTATAGGATTAAGACAAAAGCATTCTGGTTAGGTACAAAGATATTATATAACCAATGAAAACCAGGAGAAAAACAAGGGAACTGGAGAAGGTAAAGGAGGGAGGTATTTTCTCCTTATATTGCATTTGCTATTTTCTCAGTTTTGTCCCACATACATTTATTATCTACTCAATAAATAAATAATATAATCAGAAATAACATGAAAAAGAAGAGCCAAAAGTTTAAACTTTACTATCTGTAAACTAGAAACCAAAAGATGAAGTTGAGTGTTGTATTATCTCAATCACAACCAGTGGGGGTGGGGAGAAGTCATTCTCTCATATAATCAGGAAAAAAAAGGGTAAGAGGAAAAAGCAAAGGAAAGATAACATTCTGTATTAGATTTAACTGGGTTCGTGACTCGCCTGGGCAACTTGGTGAGACCTCATCTCTACAATAAATCAAAAAATTAGCTGGGTGTGGTAGCGCGCGCCTGTAGCCCCGCTACTCGGAAGGCTGAGGCGGAAGAATCGCCGGAGCCCGGCAGGTCGAGGCTGTGGTGGCGGGAGTGGCCACTGCACTCCAGTCTGGGCGACAGAGTGAGACTCCAACTCAAAAAAA
>NW_007257561.1:60762-118674 GCF_000164805.1 Carlito syrichta
AAAAAAAAAAAAAAAAAAAAAAAAGATTTAACTGAGTGGGTTTGGCATATTTTTTGCAGCAAGGATTCAAATGATTTTTCTACAAGGACACCTTGTTATGCTGGTGTGCATTTTTAGGAGGAGGAGGTTCTCGGGGGTGACTTTTCATCTGCAGTGGTGGCCATTGTTAGCTAGCAGCTTTTTTGTCCCTGTGAGTCGCCCTATATCACATGGCTGAACTCCCCTTGATGGTTCTGCCCTAACCCTGCTTCCAGATTGGCTCAGATGGCATCTAAGCCTCAACAGCCTACCTGTGGTGGCTCAGTTGTGGATGAATTCTCCTTGTTGGTCTGGGCTTCAGTTTCCTGTCCTAGGGCTTCTACTTTGCTTTATTTTACTCTGCCTGGCTCCCACCTCAAGAGAATGTGGCCTTTTCCTTGAATCCCAGTCCAATGGTAAGATGCTACAATGCCTTAGGAAGTTCTGCGGGATGATGACAGACTGTCAAAGCCTCCTCACTGGAGGCCTTTCATCTTCTTTTGCAATGTCCAGTTGTTTTTACATCAAGCTTATTGTTATTGTTGGTAGTACTGTCTGACCACCTGAAGCTCCACTGTAGACAAAGTTACCTCCACAATATTTGACTTTAATGGGTAAGTTTCTTGTCTAGCTCTAATATTTCTCCCTCTTCTTGGAACAAGGAATCACCAATTATTTTGCCTGATTATTAAATCAATGATCCACAGAATACATCCCAAGTTTTAATGTGCCTATGAATTGCCTGAGAATCTACATGTTCAACAAGCTCCTAAATAATGATACGAAGCCCCCAGGAATATAAACCACACTTTGCGTTGCAAGTAATCCAAACCATGTCACTTTAATTGGAGAGAGGAAGACTTCTTTTTTAATTATATTTTTAATGGACAAGAATAAGTGCATGCATTTATGGGGTATAATGTGATATTTTGTTACATGTTTACAATGTGGAATGCTCAAAATCAGGCTAATTAAGCAATCTATCACCTCGTATACTTATGTCTTTGTGGTGAAAACATTTAAAATAATCTTTTTTTGTTAATTTTGAAGTATACAATGCAGTCTTATTTTTATAGTCACCATTCTGTACAAGAGATCACTAAAGTCTATTCCTCCTAACTCTTTGGCCAACACCTCCACTTTCCCTGTCCACTCCTTTGCCCATCCCAGACCCTAGTAACCATCTTCTACTCCATACTTCTGTGAATTCAACTCTTTTAGAGTCCATATATAAGTGAGAACATGCAGTATTTACCTTTCTGTGCCAGGCATTTCACTTAGCTTAATGTCCTCCAGATTTATCCATGTTGTACAGACAGCAAGACTTAACAAAATAACTTTAATAGAACAAAACAATGAATCCTACTTCTAAGCATTTAACACATCAATTCTTATTTCTCTAGAGAGTCTCTGCCCCTCTTTTGGACTAGTAGATGAGTCTATACCTTAGAGTGCTGGTGACTTTGAGTGCTATGTATTCAAATCCAGTGACAAATTATTAGGCACCTGGTTACAAGTTACTGAGGTGTCACACTTAATCCAATATGGTTTCCTGAAAACTCTTCTCTGTATTTTTTTAGTGAAGTCACATCCAGGGCTGGTTTCTCCATTAGGTATGGGAGGCATAAAGCAAATTATACTTTTAGGTCCCCAGGAAAACATTTTAATTTCTTTTAAAATCAGAAGGAAAAAAAAAAAGAACTTTTAAGGTTAAAGAAAATGTTTTAATTTTTAATCCGGCTCAGATTATATTTGACTGTATTCCAGTGGAATTGTAAAATAATTTTTAAATATATATTTTTAATTGGGTAGGGCCCATGAAGACAAAAGTGCCCAGGAGTCTATGCAAGTCATTACATGACTCTAGTGACATCATAATAGTGGATGGTACCATAGATATATAGATATAGATAGATAAATAGATTTTTTTGAATTAAAGAGTTGATTTCACATGATTTGCCATGCATTGCTCTTAGCCCTGTAAGATGTCTTAGGCAGGACAGACTTGGGACCAGTCAGCCTATGTGTCAGCAATACTAATGATGAGGCAAGAACTCCACAACTTGAGCCTCATGTCTGTCCCCTGGAAAGATTTAAAAGATCTGTTACTCATAAGAATTTATTGGGAGTTTTAAAAAATTCTGATTCCTAGTTCACACTTATGCCAGGGAACCTATGGGCCAGGAACCAAGGCATCTGTTGTGTTAAAACTCTTCAGATGATGCCAATGTGCAGTCAATGATTTCATTTACTCTAGGGAGTGATTATGACAGAAAAATATTTCACAGAGTACATTCTATGGAATTAGTCCCTTACAACTTTAACAATGCCAAGGTTTATTAACTCTTCCTTAGAAAAAAGGTTCTGTTGTCAAATATATTTGGGAAGCATTAGGTTAAAGAAATTCAAGCAGTGCCTTTCCTGTAGAACTTCTAGGAGAATTAATGTATTCATATGAACTGAAAATTCCTAGGATGGAGAGAGGATGCAGCACTTCCTAAGTTTATTTGATCATAGACTCCCATACCTCTTCCCCTTTTTGAGAAGTTTCCTGGAGAAGCTTTGGGCAGTGCTAACCTAGAGTTATATTCTACTGAATGAAATTTAAACCCACTACAATAGCCTGTTCAGGCTCTTGGGTTCAGAGAAGATATATTCTTGGCACTGCAACTTGGAATTCAGAATACATTTTCCCCAAAACAATGCAGTTTGATGTAGTTGAAGTAATATGATTAGAGCTGTAACTTGGGTATATGTGGGTTAAATAAGCTTTTCTGAACTCCTCTGGAAATCATACCAACAGGAATGAAGTCACTGAGGAAGAATCCACTCAGGGTTGCAACAAGCTTACATGCAAAATTCAACCTGGTCTTAATTGGGGAGTTGATTTTGTTGGAATTCTCAAAGCAAAGCTTTCTCTTAAGCTTAAAATATGCACTCACTTTTTGAATGACTGAATCTAACATGAATGGTTCTTACGTATTGCCAACCTACACGCCTTGAAAATTCTGAGACATGCTCTTCCATGTTCAATTTTTCCCAAGAATTAAAAAAATTTTAATAAATGTCTTACCAGTTATAATCATCTTTAATTACTTGTTGCTATGGAGTTTTGCTTGGTTACAAATTCTTCCCCTGCTGCTCCTAATTCAGCACAAGTTTCAGCAGCTAAAGGAATATTTTGACTCTAATGAGAGACAATAAATACATTTTTTAATAGCTTTAGACTTTCTTGTAGTAATGGCTATCGAAGCAGTGCCAAGACAGGAAAACAACACGAGAGAGTGATATTTCATAAGAGCGCCAATATTCCAAATCTTCTAAGAAGAAATATTTGAAATACTTCCCTTTTTCAAGATGGAAATCTTGTAGTGACAGCTTGAGAACAGGAGAAAAAGCCATTTGTTAAAAGACTCATTTTGACGCTCAAGCTATTTGTTGGGAAGTGGGCTCCCCACCAGAAGTTTTATGCAAACTGGTTTATCCTGGAAAAAAAAACTTCAGCATTTGTCAAAACCATTTTGATGGTTTCATTCTGCATTTGGTGAAGGATAACAAAAATCAATACCAGACCTGGTCAGATATATTTAACAAAGTCTTTTTAGAAAAGAAGATATTGTGTTAAGTGTCAGTAAACTCAAACTGCAACAATGCACTTGTTTCAAACACTCGTACTAACGTGAAAGCTGAGCATTTGCCATTGTGAGTTCCTCAGGTGGCTTTTCCCTCCTGCCATGTAAGAATGGACCTTTGAGATGAAGGTTGAAACATTTAGAGGTGAAGTGGTAACATTTTTGAAACTTACTTTGAAATGGTGGCTTTATAATGTGTCGACTTGACTAGGCTGAACTACTATCCCAGAATTCCCTCTCTCCTATGTCTCTTTGTAGGGTGGGCCACAAGAAAGGAACATGGAAGATTTTCAGGGCAGAAGGGGTGCTGCAGCCATTTTGCAGCACTTGCACATTGTCCTGCAGGACCTGCAAGCACTCAGCCTTCCCCAGATTGCTTCTCCAGCTCCTGGGCCAGGTATGTGTGCTTATCTCCGTCAGGAAGGGTCCCTGGCTTTAGTAGAACACACTTCATCAGGGTTGGAAGTGACAAGAATGGCAGAAGTCCACCAGTGGTAGATTTTCCTGCTCTCTGAAGACCAGCCAACTGATGATCCTGGTGAGGGTCCAGCTCATACTAGTGAGTTCCAGCCTGCCCTTGGTCGTCTCCATTTTACACTGATCTCCCCTTCTTAACTCTTGTCCTGTCAACTTCAAGCATGAAGACAGAGGCTGTACAGATATAAACATATACAGATATGTAGCATTCTGCTTCTCTGATTGAACCCTAACTGATACACATGCCTACCTAAATATATATGTGCATATTTACATATGCATAGTATATGTGCATACACAGTGTAGTACATATTATATAATGTACCCATGTTTATATTTATATACATATACATAAATGTATTTATAACATTAAAAGAGATAAATCAAATGCAATACATTATTAAAATTATTAAACCTAAATAGTGGTTTGTTATTATTCTGTAACAAAAGTTTGTTACTATTCTTTCAACTTTTTTGTATGCTTGAACTTTTCCATATAAAGAATTTGTGAAAAGAAGGAATGAATCTTAGTAATGAGTAAAGCCTCCAGATTCTCAATCCAAAGAGCTATGGAGTAATGTTTCAGCGAGAATTTTTTTTTTCAGTTGGAATCTTACTCCGCTGTCCAGGCTGGAGTGGAGTGGCACTCTCACAGCCACCCCAGCATCAGTGTCAACCTGCTGGACTCAGGCGATCTTTCCACCTCAGCCTTCCAAGTAGCCAGAACTATAGGCATGCACTACCAAGCCTGGCTAATTTTTTAAAAATTTATTGTAGAGATGAGGTCTTGCCAAATTGCTCAGGCTGATCTCGAAACCATGGGTTCAGACAATCTTCTCACCTTGGCCTCCCAAAGTATGGGGATTACAGGCCTGAGCCACCGTGCCCAGCTCAGCAAGACTTTTAAAAGTGAAATTAATTCATATATCATTCAGCAAACACTGAAGTGCCCACCAGGTGCCAGTCACTGTCCCAGGTGCTGAGGGGTCAGTGATGAGCAAGATCACAAGTTCCTGCCTTCCTGGAGTTTACACTGCAGTATTTCTTTAAACTCCCAAAGAATTCTTACATTTTGGCCCCTCATGGCCACTCTCGGTGTCAACCAATAATGCAAATGGCAGTCACCAACTGTAGACTTCCCCTGCTCTTTGAAGACTAGCCATTAAAAGATCCTTCTTGTTTGTTTCCAATGGGATCGTATCACATGCTTGGGCAAATCAGTGAACAAGATATCAGGGACCATTTGAGGATATGGTCTTTCACTTGTACATGAACAGTAAAACTGACATCAGCAGAGAAACTGTTGGTGTTCCTAGGGCCTCTTTTACTTGAGGACCAGCCTCTGAGTCTCATACTGGGCAGTGCATTGTGGAGGATTTAGTTGGGGGCTGGTGGAGGTGTGATGCTGGATCACAGGTATGATGACTGGAGAGATGCTGCAGATGTGTACAGGCTTCACAAGCCAAGATTCTTCTCTGCCAACAAGAGTCAGGGTTCCTGTTGTAACACATGCCTTTTTGATCAAAGGCTTTAAGTGTCTTGGATGTCAATATTTTGGGAGTGTGCTTTTGCTTTTTTGGCAAATCCAACATAGGAAAAACAAGCTTTTATACTTTTGAAAGTGAAAGATTACAATCTTGGTATGATTAAAACCATTCAGTTTCTACAAACTCAAAACCAGGGAAAGGCTATCAGTTGTATTGTCATTGTCTTCCAGTACATTGTTTCCACATCAGCACGGTCCCTCTCTAGTGGGGCTGCTAGCTGTTGCTAACCTTCAAGTTGTCTCACTGACCAACTCCCGCTGGGATTCTTGGCATAAAACCTCAAATGATGTGAATTATATATGTGTATTATATATATATATATATATATATATATAATTATAATTATATAATGTGAATTATATATATTATATATATATTATTGAATACACATACGTATTCTTCTGCATATTTGTTGTCAAGCTCCATTCCCAGGTATATGGTCCCACTTCCTACTATCACAGTCTATGCCCCTATTTTATCAAAATCAATTTTTATTTGTTGTAGAAATGTTTGTATAACCAGTGTGCATCGACTCCAACTATCTCTTTGTTTCTCTGAAAACAAAAAGGCAAGAACAGCATTGCTTTAAGATGCCTACAGAAAATATCAACTATTAAATTGGCTATTAGTCTTTCTGTGCACTAGAAAGTATATTAATGTGTAGTACATTATAATTTTAAATGGTGATAACCCTACCCATGACATTCAGCAGTTATTATTAGCTGTTATTATTCTGTAATAGCCAGCTTCTGACATGACTGCCTATGATTCTCATCTTCTGGTATTTTTGCCCTTGTGAAATGCCCTCCACACTGAATCAGGGTTGGGCCCTATGTGACCCATGGAATCCGGTGGAAATGCCAGTACATAAATTCTGAGGCTAAGTCATAACAGGTATTTCAATGTTCACCTTTGTCTCTTGTTCAAGTTTTCTATATCTTCACTGATTTTTGTCTATTGGCTCTATATTTTACTGAGAAAGCAGGATTGAAATCGCAGACTATAATTGTGAATTTGACGATTTCTTTTCATTTTTATCAGTTTTTGTTTTATGTATTCTGAAGCTCTGTTGTTAGATACATACACATATAGACTGTTATGTCTTTATGAATTAACTCATCTACTGTTATAAAATGATTCCTTGTTAGCCCCTTTAATATTGCTCATTCTAAAATTCTTTGGGCAGCATGTTTGGCGGTCCCGCGGATATGTCTCTCGCTTCAATAGTGTTTAGACGGAACAGACCTCGGGACTCCCTCCCTGCCAGCCTCCCATTGCCCTCCGATCTCTTCTCCACTTGCAGCCTCCGAGACCACCTTCTCGGCCACTTCCTGTTTCTGGGACCAGCGACCACTGTTTTTGTGGTTAGCTCCTTCTTGCCGACCAACCATGAGCTCCCAGGTTCGTCAGAATTATTCCAGCGAGGCGGAGGCAGCCTTCAACCGCATGATCAGTTTGCATCTGCGGGCCTTCTACACCTACCTCTCTCTGGGCTTCTATTTCAACCATGACGGTGTGGCTCTGGAAGTCTTGGGCCACTTCTTCCGCGAATCGGCGGAGGAGAAGCACGAGGGCGCCCATGGTCTCTTGAAGATGCAAAACCAGCGTGGCGGCCGTGCCCTCTTCCAGGATATCCAGAAGCCCTCTCAAGGTGAGTGGGGTAAAACCCTGGATGCCATGGAAGCTGCGATGACCTTGGGAAAGAGCCTGAACCAAGGCCTTTTGGACCTTCATGCCCTGGGATCCCGCATCGCTGTGACTTTCTGGAGAACTACTTCCTAGATGAGGAAGTGAAACTCATCAAGAAGATGGGTGACCACCTGACCAACCTTTGCAGGCTGGCAGGGCCGAGCCTGGGCTGGGCGAGTATCTCTTCCAAAGGCTCGCCGTCAAGCACAGCTAGGAGCCCAGCGGTCTCTGGGGGGGCGGGGGTCCCCTCTCAAAGTATCAGGGATTCTTCTGCCTGAGCCTCCCCCTCCAGCCACGAGGCAGCTTTTTAACAGCCCTGGACCAAATACAAGTAAAGCTTTTTGCCAGGCTCGGTGGCTCAGCCTGTAATCCCAGCGCTTTAGGAGGCCGAGATGAGTGGATTGCCTGAGCCCGCGGGTTCGAGACCTGCCTGGGCAACTTGACGAGACCTCATCTCTACAATAAATCAAAAATTAGCCAGGCATGGTAGTGCGCACCTGTAGTTCCAGCTACTTGGAAGGCTGGGGCGTAAGGATCGCCGGAGCCTAGTGGGTCGAGGCTGCGGTGGCCAGGAACGGTCACTGCACTCCAGTCTGGGCGACAGAGTGAGACTCCAACTCAAAAAATAAAAAATAAAAAAATAACTTTTTGCAGCAAAAAATAAAATAAAATAAAATTCTTTGTCTGGTATTCATATAACCACTCCAGCCTTTTTTTGGTTAGTGTTTGCACGATACACACACACACACACACACACACACACACACACACATTTACATTATTCTACTTTTAACCTGTGTCTTTATATTTAAAATGCATTTCTTGTAAACAACATACTGTCGAGTTTTGCTGTTATCTACTCAAAAAGCCTTTTCATTGTTGAGTGTATAAGTCAGGGTTCAACTAGAAAAGCAGAACCAGTAGGAGATATGGATTAGAAGATTTGTTGTAAGGAATTGGCTTTTTTTTTTTTTTTTTTTTTTTTTGAGTTGGAGTCTCAGTCTGTTGCCCAGGCTGGAAGTGGTACACTCATGGCCACCGCAGCCTCGACTTGTTGGGCTCAGGTGATCCTTCTGCCTCAGCCTTCCAGGTAGCTGGAACTACAGGCACATGCCACCACACCTGGCTAATGTTTTGATTTATTGTAGAGATGAGGTCTCGCCAAGTTGCCTAGGCGGGTCTCAAACCCGTGGGCTCAGGTAATCCACTCACCTCAGCCTCCCAAAGAGCGGGATTACAGGCTGAGCCACCGAGCCTGGCTGGAATTGGCTTATGTGATTGTGGAAATTGGAAAGGCAAGTCTGATATTATAGGGCGGGTCATCAGGAAAGGCAAACCAGAGCTTAGGATTGGCAGATGCCACCATTCACAGGGAGGCTTCAGCTTTACTCTTAGGCCTTTTAACTGATTGAACAAGGCCCACCCAGATATCTAGGATAACCTCATTTACTTAAAGTCAACTAATGATGGACTTTAATCACACCGACAACATAATTTCACAGCTATACCTTGATTAGTGTTCAAGATACTGAGAACTGTAGCCCATAGACACACCAAAAGGTCATCAGAGTGAAGTGAGTCACAGTGAAGCCATTTACATTTAATGCAATTATTGAGTCAGGTTTAAATTTACCATATTGCTATTTATTTATTTATTTAAATTTTTTTTTTTTTTTTTTTTTTGAGTTGGAGTCTCACTCTGTCGCCCAGACTGGAGTGCAGTGGCCGCTCCCGGCCACCGCAGCCTCGACCTGCTGGGCTCCGGCGATCCTTCCACCTCAGCCTTCCGAGTAGCCAGAATTACAGGTATGTGCTACCTCGCCCGGCTGATTTTTTGATTTATTGTAAAGATGAGGTCTCGTTGCCCAGGCGGGTCTCAAACCCGCGGGCTCAGGCAGTCCACTCACCTCAGCCTCCCAGAGGCGCAGGATTAGAGGCTGAGCCACCGAGCCCGGCTGCTATTTATTTTATATTTGTTTCCTATTTCCCTCATAGTGTTTCCATCTTTTCTGATTGCGTGCGTTTTATGGTAGTTACTCTTCTTCATTTGACTTTTTTAATGGTTCCTCAAGAATTTCCAGTATAAAGTTTTCATTGAGTGAAAAAATCTATTTATTTCTTGTGGGATTGTGGGATACAAGTGAGGATTTACTCCATAAGTAGGCTGCATGAAGGTGAAGTTTGGGCTTTTAGGTAGCCCTCATTCCTCCTGCTAGTGGACCAGGTACCCTTTGTGTTGTCATGTGCCCCCTCATCCTCTTTCTTCCTTCTTTCCCCCTTGCAGTGCCCAGCAACTGCCAATCTCACCTTTGTGCTAATATGATTAGTGATCAGGGCCCACTTATGAGTGAGAACATGTGCCATTCGGTTCTTTTTTTCTTTAATCGTTCACTTAGTATGATGGTCTTCTACTGTGTCCAAGCTTCTGCGAAGGCCGTGATTTTATTATTCTTTATGGTTGCATAATACCACATTTTCTTTATCCAGTCCACTTAATAGTTATTTTCGCTCCCAGCACTTTAAACATATCGCGTTGTTGTCTTCTGACTTGCATAACTTATGATAAGAAATTTCCCATCTTATCTTTTTTTCTCTCTATAAAATATCTTTTGGGGGGGAAAATTTTAATGCTCCTTTTTTTTTTGTCACAAGATTTCAGAAATTTGGTTATGATGTGCCTTAATGCTTTGAAGTAAAATTAAGCACATTTACTTAATTTCCTTGAATTTGAGGGTTTGTTTTCTTAAATTTATAAAACATCAAATGTAGCCACTATTTCTTCAAATATCTTTTCTGTTCCCTGTCTTCCTCTCCTGTTACTTCATACCTGTATGTTAGACCACTTGATATTGTCCCATAGTCACTTATACTCTGGTTTTCTCCCATGTTATTTTTCTGTTTCATTTTGAATTATTGCTTTGTATTCATATTCATGAATCTTCTCTTCTGCAGTATCCAATTTGCTCTTAATCTTACCCAGCACATTTTGCAAATCAGATATTTATTTTTCAGCTGTAGAATTCTATTTGGGGTTTTCCATATATTACATTTTTAATCTCATCATACTCGTATCTTTCTATACATTCTTGAGCATATGTGGACTATTTATAGTAACTGTTTTATTATCCTTTTCTGCTAGTTTCATCATCTCTACAATTTCTGGCTCAGTTTTAATTGAATAATTTTTCTCATGCTCCTTTGTATGGTAACTTTTGTTGAATGAAGGACAATGTAAAAATTTTGTTCTTGAATGCTAGATTTTTTGCATTCTCTGCTAGAGTTTAATTTTATTTTATTACTTAGCTAAATTACTTAGAATCAGTTAGGTATTCTTGAGGCTTTGTTAAGGCTGGTTCAGTACAACTTTAAGTCTAGGGCAAGAGCCTAGAATAGTAGTCCTATGATAAAAGCAATACTCTTCTGAGGATTTACCCAATGCCTCATGTTGCAAAGGTCTTTCCACTCCGGATGATGGAAACACAAACTATTTCCATCCATGTGTGAGCTCAGAGAATTGTTCCACGTTCTTCTTTCTGGTGGCTCTTTTCCTGGACTCAGAAAGTTGTCTCTCAGATATTCACACCTCAACACTCAGCCAAAGAATTGAAGGTTCTTCTCTGGCAATCTCTAGAATTCCCACTTTCTGTTGGTAACTCTTTCCTCTCTAGTATTTTACCCCTAAAAGTTCTTGCCCCCTTGGCCTTCCCAAACTTCAATGTCTTTTTCCTCAACTCAAAAAGACCACCAGGCTCTGTTTGGATTGCCCTCTCTAAGTGGTAGCTTGGAGAGAGCTTCCAGACAATAAACTGGGCAATCTTAGGGAATGCTTGGTTGGTTTGTTTACCTTCTCTAAGGGATTCTGCACTTTGAATTGCCCACTTTCTAGAAATGTTCTCATCATTCTCTAGTTGTTTAAGACAGGAGGGTCTCTGTTGCTTCATCTTGGTCCAAAGCAGGAATGTCCAGCTATTTGTTTGGAATATAATATTTTCATAAACAACCTTTTAATATTTAAAATTTAACATTATAGAAAGAAGGCAAGAGACTTGCCTTCCAAAGGAGCAAACTTGAAGTTATAACTTACATTTCTCACTTTAATGCACTATAATTGAAATGTAAAATCAAGTAATTAAGCTAATAAACCATTAGCCTTTCACAGTTTTAGCAACCATCTTTTATATACCAGCAATACGTCCTTCAGACTTCATGAATTTGGTTACAATTTCTGCTTGATAGAAATCTGAGTCAGGCCACCAATCCTTGAGTTTCTTTTCCCCTTGAGTTATGTAAAAATATTTTTAGACAAATTAGAATTGAAAATGAGCCCCTTACCCTCACTCTGGTGATTGCCTAGGTCAACCCAAAATCTAATAGTGCTGACAACACAGTAACTTTCTTTTTTAGATAATCTAACAGCCAAGATAACTCAGGTAGAGAGCAACAAAAAAGTACTTTGAGAACTTCAAGTATATGAAATCTTTAGGATTGGGTTTTGCAATGAATCTGTGAAATTCTCACACATATTTGAATTTTTGATATTGCATATAGTCGCTTTTTATTTAAATATGGCTCTAAGTTTCTTTCATTTTCCTGTAACAATTACCTTAAAATTAAAATTTTGTTTTATAATATCCAAATGTTGGTTCTATGCAGTGGCTTCAAACTGTTCTCCTAACACACTAACCACATTACCACAATCATCACGCCTTTAAACCCCTTCCCTCTCAATATTTCAGTTCATCTATAGGGAAGGCTTTTTTGACCTCAGAATCTTTCAGAAGTTAATTTTGGCATAACCTCTTTACTCCTTCCAAGTTATTTTGAAACTTTCTTCATTCATAAACACAGTATGCTTTTCTTTTGAAAAAAGAAAAAATCTGTCATTTTACTTTGAAGCATGATTTTGAAAGTCTGTAACACTCAGCATTTGGTAAGAATGTGACAATTTACATTTAGATGAATGTCTACATGCTTGTATCATTGAAGCACTATTAAATAAATTTGTTTCATAAACTTCAAATATTTAGAAATCTACTCAGTACTTACTGTAGTGACAAATAAACCAATATGTTTGGGAATGTTATGTAACTTTTATGATACATCATTATTTGCTTAGTATGATACATCATTATTTGCTTAGTTGATACATTTAAATGGTCAATCTTTTTTCTGTAACTGTATAAATCATGTCTTATAAAAATTGACAATTTGGGAAAGATTGCTATTTTCCTATGCAATATTCATTTTCCTGTCTTTCTTAAGAGAATCAGAAAAAATAACCCAGATATTAGCCACTTGGAATAAAGACTACATTTCCCAGCTTCACTTGCAGATGGGTGTGGCTCTGTGATTAAGTCCTGGTCCATGTGATATAAGCAGAAGCATTGTGTGGTACTTCCAAGAACCTCCTTTGAGTCAACTGGCTCTACAAAGAGCTATGTCCTCTTTTGCCTCTCCTCCTTCTCCTGCTTCTTTCTCATAGCCTGGAATTCAGATTTATGGAGCGCCTGTAGCCAGCTTGGAGTAAACATGAAAATGAAAATCATGCATTAAAAGGGTAGAAAGAGAGAAGAAACCTGGGTCCTGGATGAACATGAAGCTGCAATGCCAGCCTTGGACTGACCTATGGTTCTTCTCTTAATGGAGAGAGAGAGAAAATCTTCTATTTGTTTTGTTTTTTAATCCACTGTATTTTGCATTTTCTGTTATATACAGCAGAAACTAATCCTAGGTAATATGTTAGTGGTGTCAGTTGGGAAATAACTCAAGTCCTTAAAAATCTCAAATTATATGCATAAAATATATATTTAGATATAGGTATGCACATCTATGACATATAATATATACATATATGGTGATTATACACATATAGTGACTGACATATATTTCACATATATATGGTGATTATACACATATAGTGACTGACATATATTTCAGGAAGTTTAAGATTCCTATGCATTTGGACAGTCCAGCCTCCTTTTGCTAGTGCTATCACAGACTATGTCATCATTTAAAAAAATAAAATTGAATTTGTTTGTAGAAATACTTGTATAGCTGGTAAAATACTTTTACAAGTGTTTATTTTAGTTACCTATTTATGAATGAAAAAATAGCAACATTACTTTTATTAAAATGTCCATGGAAAATATAAACTAGATTGGCTACCATTCTTTCATTGCCCTAAAATATATATTATTGTGCATTGTTAGGATCTTAGATAATGATTATCTCACCCATGATGTTTTAGTCCTTATTATTCTGTAATAACCAGCTTCCAAGATGACCCTTAATGATTCTCATCTTTTGTATTCATACCCATTGTATCCTCATCTACACTAAATCAGTACTGGCCTTCTGTGCCCCACAGAATATGGCAGAAGTGACAATATGTGACTTCTGAGACTTGGCCATAAAAGGTATTTGAGTTTCCACTTTGGTCCCTTGGGTCATTCACTCTGGGTGAAGCTAGCACCAAGCTGTGTGAGCACTCAAATAGTTCCATCATGAGGTCCACATGGAGAGGAAAATTACTTGTCAAAACCAACCCATGGTAGTGCACGCCTGTAGTTTTGGCTACTTGGAAGGTTGAGGCGAAAGAATCACCGAAGCCCAGCAGCATGAGGCTGCTGTGGCCGGGAGAATGCCATGCACTCCAGTCTGGGGGACAGAGTGAGACTACAACTCGAAAAAAACAAAACAAAAAACCAACCTGCTGGCCATATGAATGTGCCACTGTGAAAGTGAATTCTCCAGCCCCAGTCAAGCCTTCAGATAAAGGCACTCCCAACTAACATCTGACTCATCTTCATGAGAAACTTGAAGCCAGAACCACCTAACTGAGCAATTCTTAAATTTCTGACACACAAAATCTATGAGAGTTAAACAATGATTACGGTTGTTTTTTTGTTTGTTTGTTTTTTGAGTTGGATTCTCACTCTGTTGCCCAGACTGGAGTGCAGTGGCTGCTCCCAGCCACCGCAGCCTCGACCTGCTGGGCTCCGGTGATCCTTCTGCCTCAGCCTTCCAAGTAGCTGGAATTACAGGCACGCGCTACCACACCCGGCTAATTTTTTTATTTATTGTAGAGATGAGGTCTTGCCAAGTTACCCAGGTGGGTCTTGAACCTACGGGCTCAGGCAATCCACTCACCTCAGCCTCCCAAGGCGTGGGATTACAGGCTGAGCCACCGAGCCCGGTGATTACAGTTGTCTTAAGCCACTATTTTTTGTGGTGGCTTGTTATGCAGCAATAATAAATAATAGATATGCTGATGATTTATTTTAGAAATTTTGGATACTTTTACAGAAGATACATTGAGCTCTCATTAGTGCTCTTTCTTCTTCTTTATCCTTTGATCATTTTCTAATAATCCACAAAAGTTTCTCTTTCTTTTTCTTGGGAAACAGACCCATTAATAGCAATCACAGGTTTCCAAGAAATAAATATTTTCAACTCTAAGTTTCAGGTATATTTTATTCTATTTTTTAAAACTTGTTTTGAGTGAACAGATGATAATTTATTAGCTATAGTTGCGTTACCAAAAACGACTCCAAAATTATTATTCCAGTTATATTTCAGGCATTGCTTTTCTTTTCCTTTTCTTTCTTTCTTTTTTTTTTTAATTGGAGTCTCACTCTGTCACCCAGACTGGAGTGCAGTGGCTGCTCCCAGCCACCTCAGCCTCGACCTGCAGGGCTCTGGCTATCCTTCCGCCTCAGCCTTCCAAGTAGCTGTAACTACAGGTGCACACTACCACACCCGGCTAATTTTTTGATTTTTATTGTAGAGATGAGGTCTCACCAAGTTGCCCAGGTGGGTCTCGAACCCTCAGGCTCAGGCGATCCACTCACCTCGGCCTCCCAAAGCACGGGATTACAGGCTGAGCCAACGAGCCTGGACTACTTTTCAAATTTACTGAAAATTTCTAGAGTTGTTTCCCCAGATATAAACTCCTTGCATGATAAATAGATTTTTTACACATTGATTTTCTTATTGGCATAACAGTTGGTATGACTAAAATGTTAAAATAATGCATCCTTAGTAACTATATTCAAACTACTGAAAATCTGAAATTCAAGGTTCCTTGATATCCTAAAATTGGCCTGGAATTGTTTTGTATATTCTGAAGGAAGCTTTAATTTGTTACCCATGGCCAAATACCATGTCTCCATGTCTTCTGATGTCTAGGTTTGGGGTCTGTGTTCTGGACTTGATCTCCATAGACCCTATAGAAGAGTAGAGTCTGATCTTAACTCTAATAGGTAGATTCCCCGTATCCAGGTGTTTCTTTCAGGCTGCCTGGACAGGAGACCCTAGCTGTTCTAGTTTACCTTGTGTTCACCTGAAGGTCCAAGACAGGTCTCACAAAAAAATTAAGCTCTCCATGGAGGGGTCGTGAAGATAGGTGGATAGAGTAGATGTTAACTATTCTTGATAGCAGGAAGTCCCAAGGTCTGTGGTTCTTTGAAGACATAGGGCAAGGATTATTTTAATGCTGAGAGACTTTTATAAGATCAAGATTATCACCAGACAGATGGAAACCAAGACAGAGCTTTATCCTTTGGATACTTCTTGCCCATGAAGCATCAGGAATTCTGAACAAAGAAGGGAAGGAAGCACAGAGCTTTGCATTTTCTCACCATGGAAACACCTCCTGTGGAAGGGCTCTAGGGGAATAGGTGGCGGAGTTGGTCTTGCTTAGCCAGCCTTGAAGAGCTGCCCCTTGCTGTGCACAAAAGACCCACCTCCATGTAGAGGGAGGAGGATTGTTCACAGGTGATTGTGTGTGGCAGTGTGTATGAACTGAGACCATTTGGCTTTGGTGTCAGATAGATCTGGAGTTAGAGAGATCCTGATTCACCAACTATGATATTTTGGAAAAATTTACCCAAATTCATTATATCCCAGCCTTCTCATCTATGAAATCAGGATAATGCAATTTCTCTCAAAGAGTTGTTGAGACTAAATGAGGGGAAGCCCAGTCCTTTGCTCCATGAAGGGTGAGTACTCAGAGGTGAGGGTAATTGTTCTTACCGTCCAAGAAACTATGGGTGTGCATTCAAGTTGTGGCAAGGTAACACCTGGAATAGTCATCTTCTCCTTTGGTCTCTTTCAGGTCTCCCTGGTCATCTTGGTCTCAAAGCTAAGACAAAGACTCTAATAACCCTTTGAAGGAAGACATCTAAGCACAAAGCAAGACGATTCTTGCAGAAGCAGTTTTCCTCTCCCAGGGACTCAGAGAGGAAGGGAGAGACTGCTGGAAAGAGGAAGAAGGGGCCAGAATTCTCCCAGCACAGGAGGAAGGACTTTCAGGTTGTCCCAAGAGTGGCATGACAGGGATATAGTGACCTCTCAACACTCACTTCCTTGAGTATGGCGACCATTGACACATCTTCTGGGGACACGGGCTGTCCAAAATGTGTGGCCACTTGTAATCTTGCTTCTGAGCAGAAGGTAGGGACCAGGGCACCTCTGACCAAGCAGTAGTGGAGAAGAACCAGCTGAGAACTGCCCTGTGGCTGAGACAATGATGGGCATCTTCCCCTCACCCCGTGTTGAGCTCTTGTCATCATGCTTCTTTTGCTAATATGTATAAGGGACACAAATGCTAGATGGGTCATTCCCAGATCCTAGGAAAATCTGGCTCACAATAGTTTTTGTAGATATATGTTTTGGGGATCACTAAACCAATTTTTTGTTTAAAAAATGATATAGAAAGAAGCAAACTGCCTTCTCTTAGCACCACCAATTTACTAAAGAAAAGACATTTTAGTAGAAATAAAAATGTAAGGTTAAAGGAGTGTTCTGTAAGTGGAAGAAATTGGGTTTCTTCAAAATTAACAGGGTCCTTGATTTTCTCTCTCTTGCAGGCACTGCCTGTGTCTGGTGCTAGAGTGGGGACCTCTCTGAGGGTCCACCAGGCTGGGCCTGGTGCTCCTTAGGAGCACTGGTGTGGGAGTCTGATGCACTGGGTTGGCATCTACACTCTGGTCCTTTGTGTCTGCGTGGCCTCAGCTTCCCTTAGCTTCCGTGGGCCACAGTTGCTTCCCCACTTAATACAGTTATTCTGAGGATAAATTAGGTTAATATCAGCAAAGCCCTTAGCTCAGTATCCTGAATTAGGAATAAGGCTTGTAAAGGGGCTCTGTCATTATTTTTCACTATTTTAACTTTAGGCCCTCCAGTGACTCCTGTATTTATCCAGGAATTACTGTCTTTTACGAATTCAATAATATTGCTTCAGCTAGTTTTAGGTACTTTCAGTAATATCCATAACATACTCAAACATGCCCAGGGAAAGGCCTTCATTTCCACCAAGTTTCAGGATGAGCATGTTTTACAATTGTTTTAGTGGAAGCAGGTGAGGAGTCTGATCCTCACAAGTTTAGCCACCCATTTACCTTTCAGCGTCTGCTCCTGAAGCTTTGGGCAGAAATCAATGCCAATTACACAGTCCTGCTGAGAGATAAGTTTATCCTCTCCCCTTGTGCTTTAAAGTAGGTTAATCTGGCCCTGGATCTTCTGCAGTTGAGTGGGATTTTATCTGAGGGGTGATTTTGAGGTATCCTTAATATCTTCCCCTCTCTGCCTCCTCCCACATCCCTCCTCTTTCTTCAAATAATGGGGAGATGATTATGTAAGAGACAGACTGGCCTACAAGCTGGTGCTTGGACAGAACCATTGGCTGTGTATCTGGCCGGCCCCTGACTCAGTGTCCAAGGCAAAGCCTCGGTCAACAAAGGATAACCAATAAAGCAGACTCTGTTCTATTTCTTACTCTTACCCTTCTCCTGCCTTTTGGCTTAAATCTAAAAGTTGAAAAGGGCCCATACTCAGTTTTTTTGAATACTAAAAAGACAGGGATATAAATTACTTTCTGTAACATTAATATAAAGCACTGAAGGCATAAATATCCTATAAAGAACTACTTAAATAATACGTCGAACGAATATAATGAAGTAAAAGGTGTATATGTAGCTTCTACCAATTATGGGAGTAAACACATCCGTAACAAGAACCAAAAGATCAAAATTTACAGTTCTGACTGAAGATATCCTTCTGAGACTATCCCCTGTGAGTGTCAGTATTGTGAATACTGCAAACACATAAGATACAATAATAATGCAAAGATACCAGAGAATCATATAAAGGACTGGAGAATCTCTGGAGATTGGGAGAGGTAATAAACCAGGCAGTTGAGAAAAAGGGAAAATGAGTGGCCCATAGCCTGTGAAACCTCTTCCTGAATTGCAGTGGAGACCCATTGTGCTGAGGCAGCTGATACATTGTCCATTCTCCGTCATATGAAATCACTCTTACTACTGTTTAGTTGGTTGCATCAGACACTAAAAAAATAATAAACAATGAGAACCTAGGAAATAATTTTATCAGAAAAGAAAGAAAAGGAAGCATTTTAAAATACCCCTCTGAGCCCTACTACAATTTTATTTCTTTAGTTTCCTGATTAGAAGATGCAGATTTCTGTAGCCAATTCTGATGAAGTCAAAGGCCTACAGAGAGGTCATTTGTACTACATGCGTTTTATATTTTTATTCGTAAGTGTGGACTTTTATTAAATAACTTATTTATCCATTAAGCAAACATTTACCAAGGTGAAAAACAGAAAAGAAAGAAGATGGCCTTTTTCTATTCAGTTAGGAGGAGGATAAAACAAGTTAATAATAATAATTATTATTTTCAAGAGGATTTAAATAATACTATGAGTTAGAGCATCATACAAAACAATAGTCATTAGGTATTAAAACTGACTTTTCCACACTGGAAGGGTTACCTTTTTGAAAATAGTTGTGATGAGTAAGGAGGTAAGGCTTTGTTCTCTCAGCTGCACCCATCAGTGAATTCAAATGTGTCATTTGGGGGGATGCTATAATACCTGTGTCCTAGGCCCCCGATTGCTTGATTAACAGGCAGTGCCACCTTTCCTGGCACCTTCTTGCCCAATTAACAGGCAGTGCCACCTTTCCTGGCACCTTCTTGCCCAATCATGCCTTCTTAAAGACTGAGGTGGGAGTGGGTGGTTCTCTTGGAGTCCCTGCCGCCGTCTATAGAAAGTGGGGATGTCTATTACCTGCCATGACTCCTGTGGTGGGGTTGGGGTCCTTCAGGCTTGCGATGGCTCTCCAAGCTGCCATCCTCTTGCTGCTGCCCCTGTTCCTCACAAGGTGTACCAGGCCAGCTCTTCCAGAATTTTTCCTAATCATTTAATTAATTTGTCTTGGTTGTAGAGCATATAAAGGCATTAAGGATACAAATTTGTATTCTTTTTCTATTTATGCATTTTAAAGAACTCTTAGAATGAAACCAATTTAAGTCAACTCTTTTAGAAGGAATTGTATTTATGTAAAATTGGGAGACAGTATTTTCTAAAACAGTCATCATATAAATTAGACAAGTGTTTTAACAGCTTTAAAAATTGGTTCAGGAAGGACATGCCTTGTACCAAATGGGTTGGTTGTCTTCTAAATCGAAAATGTATTTCTTGCTACTGTTCCAGGTGTTCTCCTGGGCATATTCTTTGAGGCCTGGGGCATGGGTTAGAGGGAGGCAGGCTTGGTTACTCAGGGATAGAGGGACATGGTGGCTGCAGGGACAGTGTCAAGGGGTGGGTTGGGGTAGGGGTAAGGGTAGGAGTGTGTCAGTTTTCAGATAGTCTCCTGGGGAGATACCCAGACCCTTCCTTGAGACAGTTGATGATCTCAGATACCAAAGGTTAAATCTGCACATCACTCAAAGGGGAGTCAAAAGAGCAGTTCCTGGGGAGCTAGTGAGACTATTTATGCTAATGACCACATTAAGAGTGACAGGGAAATAACTTTGTCCTCATCAGTGAAAGTCATCTCCAGATAGCAATAAATTGATTCCTGAATATTGTGTGTGGCATAAATAAATAAATAAATGGGACAGAAATGAAATTCTAATAGACTTGGTGGGAAGTAATTTGCGAACAAATCTTTCTGCTGTTCAGGATGCAAACGGCATCTCTGGGAGAGGTCCTCAGTATCTCCAATACATTTTCTAATTACTAATGTTAATTACTTGCATCATCATTTGCATATCAACACGAGGCAGAATCTACAGAGGGCCCAGGCTGTAGATTTTTTTTTGCTTCTTTTTTTATTTTTATTTTTATTTTTTGGTGCTTTCATTCATTTAGAAATGAAAGTTTCACCTAGGTTGAGTATTTGTCAACAGAACAGCTGGAGCAGATTTTGTCCTTCTTTCTTTGGGGAGCTGGCAGTTTCAAGTTATTAGATCTAAACATAAAGATAGATACACATACACACACACACACACACACACGCGCGCGCGCGCGCACACACGCATGCACGCACACACACACACACACATACACCAAGGCCAATTTGCAAGAATTTTTAGGCACTTCCAATTCTAGGACGCCATATGGCCCAGTGCTTAAAAGCCCAGTCCCTGGATTCAGACCCTGACTCAGCCACTTACTAGCTCTGAGATCTGTAGAAGTGGAAGTGTTTAAAAAAAAAAAAGAAAAGAAAAATTAGACAAATTAAATTTGACAGAGTTTAATTGAGCAAAGAACGACTGGAAAATCGAGCACCCCCTGAACCAAAATAGGTTCAGAGTAACTTTGGGGCTGCCACATGGTCAGTTAACATTTACGGACAGAAAAAGAAAACTGACTACAGAAAACAGAAGTGAGGTGCAGAAATAGCCGGATTGGTGACAGCTCATCTTTTGCCTTATTGGAACACAGTTTGAACAGCTAGCCGCCTGTGATTGGACAAAACTCTGTGATTAGCACAAGAGTAGGCTACAGTTTGTTTACACATCCACTTAGGTTACAGTTCATGATGTATGGATAAACCTTTACACTGAACTTAAAATATGTATGGAGGCAGCTTTAGGCTGCAGTCAATTTAAGAGAAGCAATATTGGGATATTCCTCCCAAAGTTGCTATGAAAATCAGCAAGGCTGCAGACCTAGAGTAAGCATCGGTAAAGGTAAATTTTTGTTACTGCTAGTGCAGGACTGATCTTGGTGACTGTTCTGTCCCAGCAGTCATTTCATTTTTCAGAAACTAAAGTGATAGTGAGATGAAGGGTGTGATTCTTTGCCTAGTAGAATGGATATCAGACTGGGCTTCCTCTGCTCTTGGGAATCCCAGCTACACACTACCTCTGCTCGGTCTAGAGTCACCCTGAAAGCAGCAGTCTTTGTACACCTCCCTGTCCTGTCCACCCTGTGGCCTGCAGAGTCACACTCTGTGAATGGATGCAAGGAGGGAGTTTGCAATGGGGGGAGGAGGGCTGCCGATGACTAAACTCTGAACTTTTTATTTCTTTCTTGCCAAATTCCTAACCAAGGAGCCTGGGAAGTCACACCTTACAAAGTCTCATCAGGTGGGTTTTTATTAATCCTGTATAATGTGGCTTACTTTCCAACCTGACTGGCATAATGTTACACAACAGGTAGAGAAGGAAATTTTTTAAAAAATTAATGACCTGGCAAAACCATCTCTTGGGGAAATCCGCATCTGTATAGAATCCTCTTCCAAGTATTCATAGAGGAACCAGACATTTGCTAGCTATTTTTTCCCTAGGGCTGCCACCTATGAGGCTTCATCTACATATCAAGAAACTTGACTTCCTCAAACCACTCCCTATCTCAACTCAGCATTTCCTTTACTGATTTCAAAATTTATTAGACAGAGCCTAACTCTTGTTATCAGTTAACAATCAGGAAATCTTTGACTCCACCTATGCCCTTGAAGCCCTCCAATTGAATTGAAGATGTCCTTTATTTATTTATTTTAAAGATGTGAGGTACAATTCAGGGTTAGATATACAAATGGTCATTGCCCAGGTAAAGTTTGGGCTTCACTTTGGTTCCCATGTCACCTGGTTTGAGATCAGTTACCCTTATTGATGAAGTATGCCCCTGCTCCCCTCCCCCGGCAGTTTCCCACTACTGCCAATCCCTTTCTGATAGTATTATGATAATTGTTCAGGGTATGCTTATGAATGAGAACATGTGGTACTAAGTTCTTTGTTTCTATAATAGATCACTGAGGTCCTGCCTTCTCAAGCCTAACCAATATATATATTAGATGTATTGATTTATGGTTTTTTTTTTTTTTTTTTTGTAACTTCTGTCTCCCTAAGATCCATATAACCAAGCAGCAATTCAACCACCTTGGACACATGTTCTCAGGACCTTTTACCATGGTGCCACAGGCCTAGGTCACTTAAGGTATTTTTCTGGGCTGGTTCAGAATAAACCTTCTTAAGTATTTTATAAAGTTTATCATCTTTCATCACCACTGTGGGGAAAGTGATAGGCTCTGGGCTTACTTAATTCAGAAGAAATCGTCTGCAGAGCTGACAGACAGGAGGCCACCTGGCTTTTTTGGCTTCTTGTTTGTTTGTTTTTCTGGTTTTAAAAAAATGGCAGCATAAAATTGTAAAGAATCTGATTTTTTTTTTCTGGCTCGGAAGATGGGACATGCAGTTTTCCATCCATTTACATAGTCTATACCATGGCAGAAATTTCATCTTGAAATTGACTTCTGGCTTTTCCTCTTCATATTGGACTAGCTTTTTAAAATGAGATGTGAAATGAAGCCATTTTAAATATAGCTAGTCTGCCTTTGTTATTCAAACCCTGAGGTTGGTGTGTTATTTTTTTGTATTGCAAATATTTTTTAATTTTCTGTATATTGTGATTTTTTTTTTTTTTTTTGACATCTTACAAAACCTTTCTGGCTGGGGTGAGACTGCCCCTCCTGGGGTTAGCCAATTCTTAAAGACAACAAAGAGCCCAGCCAGGAGCATGCCTTTGATATGCAAGTGACCCATTCAAAGCCTCCCTCTTCTGTCAGCCCATATGTCCCTGGAGAAAATATTCTTCTGCCTTAATTATCCCAGAGCCAGGTACCAAGAAACTAGAGATGACCTTGATAGCCCAAAGCCTGCTGAAATTATTTAAGCTAGTCAATCTTAAACAGGCAGTTCACCCAGCCCTACTTTGCCTTTCCTATGGAACCCCCAATAAAGACAGTGGCCTAAATGTCATGTCTTTGCCCTGACTGCCCTGGTATTTTTTTCCCATGTGGCTCTGTGTGGCTCACTGTTCCAAACTGTGAATACAGTAAACTTTGTTTTCTGAGCTTCTGCTCTGTATCCTTTTGTGGCCATACTTGACTATCTCATAAAAGACTATAAAACACCTTCAAAAGAAAATAAAATGGGAAACTTCCTATAACTAAAATATACAGCAATTAGAATTATGAGTAATATAGAACAATTATTTGAGATGTAAAATAGGCAATTTTATTAACAAATTAGACACTAAAGGTATCTTTGTAGCTTGGTAAATTATGATTTGTTGTGTGCTAATGTCTATGATATGTATGAAGTCTCGTATAGGGTTCCCAAATGAACTTTGCTGCATTTAATTACATGTTGTTCGTGAATTCATTATGTTACATTTGACAACAGTTTTCTAACTCTTCCTACAGGTATAATAATAGTCCTTGTACTTCTGGAGTATATTTAAGTATACATAAATGTTAGTCATCACATGAATCAAAATTTAGTGTATTACTCAGTGTCACCCTGCATTAGTTTTCTATTGTTGCCTTTCATATTTAACAAGCTTAGCAGCTTAAAATAACACACATTGATTGTCTCATGGTTTTCAAGGGTCAGAAGTTTAGGCATGGCTTGCTGAATCCTCTGCTCAGGCTCACATCAGGTTACACACAAGGTGGTGGCTGGGCTGCATTCTCATTTGGATTCCTGACTGGGGAAAAATATGCTTCTAAGCACACACTTGTTTGCAGAATGGATCTTATTTTAGGGCTGAGGTTTCTACTTTCTGGTTACCAGCAGGAGGCTTCTCTCAGCCACTCTAGGAGGGCTCTCACAGTTCCCTGCTACTTGACCCATTCTGCGGGTCTTCTACATGGCTGTCTTTTCTTTTCAAGGCCAGCAGGGAAATCTTTCTAGTCTGCTATAATAAAGTCTATTTTTGTTGTTGTTGAGACTTCTGACATGAGCACTTGCTAGATATTGGTGTTCTGGATTAAGATGGAAAGAGATGCATTTGGGAGAGTAGCAGATTGGGGGAAATAAGAGTTCTGTTTTAGACACATTAAGTTTAAATGACTGTGTGACATTCAAATAGAAATATTAACTGCAGATATGTGTATCTGAAGCTCACAAGAATGGCCTGATCTAGAGGTATTAATCTGGTGTGTTCAGCATAAAAATGGTATTTAAATCCATGAGAACATTTAAGATCACCTGAGGGGGGGTAATAGAAAAGAAAGGAAAGAATTAGCCAGGTATGTTGGCACACACCTGTAGTTCCAGCCGCTCAGGAGGCTGAGGCAGAAGGATCGCCTCAGCCCAGGAGATGGAGGCTGTGGTGAACCATGATTGTGCCACTGCACTCTAGCAGGGGCAACAAAGTGAGACTCTGACTCAAACAAACAAACAATCAAACAAACAAACAAACAAACAAATGAGAAGAAAGTTCAAGAAGAATAACTTTTTTGTGTGTGTGTTGGAGTCTCACTCTGTTGCCCAGACTGGAATGTAGTGGCATGCTCCCAGCCACCGCAGCCTCAACCTGCTGGGTTCTGGCGATACTTCCGCCTCAGCCTTCCAAGTAGCCGGAACTACAGGCACGTGCTACCACGCCCGGCTAATTTTTGATTTATTGTTGAGATGAGGTCTTGCCAAGTTGCCCGGGTGGGTCTCAAACCCACGGGTTCAGGCAATCCACTTGCTTCCCTCGACCTCCCAGAGTGCTAGAATTATAGGCTTAGCCACCGAGCCCGGCCATAAAATTTTTTTAAAAAGAGAAAAATACCTTGAATCAAACCTTAGGAATCCAACATTCGAAGGCTAAAAAGGGTAGGAAGCCACAGAATGAGACAGAGGCTTAACTAATGTAAATGAATTAAGAAAATAGCGTTCCCTATTCCATTAACTCTGTCATATTTGTTAAAAGCAAGCTGTAGTCATGCTGGGGTGGGAGGGCTGCCCAGGGCATGAACATGGCAGGGATAGTGGGTGCACCTTAGACACCTGCCTGCTACTGGCTACTTCTTTGTGATTATAGCCTAGTGCTTTGTGATTATACCCTAGTCTGTAATCCAAAGGGATTATAGACTTGTTTTGATTGACAGAGAAGAATGGCATTTTTATTCCAACTTAGATTTAGAGAATTTGAGACACTTCACTGCTTGCTTGCTTAGTTATTCATGTATGTTTGGAGTGGCAGAATCTGCTAGATTCTCTTTACCTCCTGGGGCACCCATCCTTCATCTATCTGAGTGCTGGCTGATACAGGGAGCATAAAAACCTGGTCCCCTGTCCTCTAGGTGGTATAATTCTATGGTGCATTTTATGTTCCATAGACATCCCACCACCACAAATACATACCCCACTCCATGGATTAAGCCAAGGCTAGATTGTTATCTGAAGTCACATTCTTGCTTTTCTTCTTCCCCTTCCCGTCCCTACTCTTCCCCGCTTACAGGAGTCTCCCAAAGGGCACCTTCTGATTATATCATCTTTATCTGAATGTCTGATTCAGCCTCTGATTCTAGGGACACTGATTGGAGATATCCACCTTGTTTCAAACATAGCTGTCAGATGCTCTAGCACAGCGATCACCTGCCTTGACTCTGGGACCAGGAAGGTCCAAGTTTGCTTCCTGACTCTGCCACTTACTGGCTGTGCACACTTGTTACTGAATCTTTCAAAGTCTCAGTTTCCCTACCAATAAAATGGGCATAAAAAGAGAAGCGGATTAAAGAGAGAGGGTGTGTTAAATGCATATCATATAATAAATACCTGGAATTTTATAGCTATTTTATTATTTTCAAAAGAGATGGTGAGTATATAAATAAACTTTTCAAGGAAATATGTTTATTAAAATTGTAAGCTCCACACATGTGCTTTCTTTCACATCTGAAATAATTATGCAAGCTCTCCAGGTAGCGGCTTTGATTTGTATTTGATATTTGTGGTAATGGGTTCCACTGGAACATTACCTCTTTCTGGGCACTGCCCCTCGACCAATATCCCCCTGAGGCAAGGCTTCTGTACTTACTAGACAACTAAAACCAGTGGTCCGAGCCCAGCCTCCCCTTGGGGACTGGAGCCAGGTCTTTGAATTTTTTTTTTAGCAACTTGCTCTCGTTCATTTTTAAAGTGAATCAATCTGGACGTTCTGGGCTGCTTCCAGTTGTGCAGCTCACTCACTGCCCTGAGCAGTGAATTAAAGCTCCTGATCACAGTAGCCGCCTTCATTAGAAAGTATTTGTGTGTGTGGAGGGCAGCGGGTAGGTTCGCAGGGGAGAAGGAATGTAAATACTTACCTGGTAGATTTTATTTTAACCCTGTTCCATTATGAATGACCTTATAATCCATGGTAAAGATTTTGAATATTACTCTAGGCAATGGAGAGTCATTAAAATGTTTTAAGCAGAGAAATGACATATCAGTTTTGCATTTTAGAAATCTTTGACTCTAGTGTAGAGAATGGATTGTGGGGAAGAGGGGAGGCAGGAAGGGCGATTACCAGGCAGTTGCAGATATCTGGGTGAAAGGCAAAGGGGCCCTGAATTAGTGTAGGACTTGTAGGGATGAATAGAGACTTGGAGAAAATTCTGGCAATAGTTGGGCAGCAGAACCAGTGGAATTTGGCAACTGATTGTACATAAGGGGAAAATAGGAATCAAGAAGGGGCTATACTCGGAAGGCTGAGGTGGGAGGATCACTTGAGCCTCAAAGTTCCAGTCTGCAGTGAGCTATGGTTGCACCATAGCACTCTAGCCTAGGTGACAGAATGAGGGTTCCCATCTCAAAAAAAAAAAAGAAATTTTTAAAATGGGCCTATGGGTTCTGTACTTGACAACTACAATGATGGTGAGTCATTCACTGAGATGAGTAACATGGTGAAGCAGTTTGGGAGTGAGAAAACGAGTTAAGGTTGGCCATGTGGAGTGGCAATGTCAAGTGGGCAGTTGGCAATGAAGGAGGAAGAGTAATAGTCTCAATGCAGTTGGAGAGAGAGTATGAGGTATAGGAGAATGGTCAGACCTACTAGAAGACCACTGGGGTGTGCCACCCTCAGGATGTGGCCTGTTAAGGCAAGGATGGAAAAAAAACCAAAAACGATTGGTAAAGTATTTCACAATATGGGATGGTTTAATAACCATGAAAGGTTTTTGTCTTTGTTTTTCTCCAGAGGACGTGGACATATTTGGGGTGCAGAAGAGGAGAAGAAAGTTGACTAAAGAAAGAGGAAGCACACAGCTACAAGTATGATAGTGTGATAAAATAAGACCTCCAGAGGGACTTCCAGCTCAAGTAAGAACAGAATTGCAAGGCATGGGGTTTTGTTGACTGTAAGAGTTCCAAAATGATTAGGCGCTGAGATATGTGAGGGTCCCTGTCTAAGTGAGCAGTTCAGTAATGCATTTCTCTGGTTTATTTTTTCTATTTTCAGACCCTTTTCCCAGAAGACACAAAGTTATATGCCCCATTTGCTCATAGCATTAAGGGCTGAAATGTGTTCCTCCAGAATTCATATGTTGAAGTCTTTAGTCTTTTTTTTTTTTGAGTCGGAGTCTCACTGTCGCCCATACTGGAGTGCAGTGGCATGTTCATGCCACCCCAGGCTTGTCCTGCTGGGCTTAGATGATCCTTCCACCTCAGCCTTCCAAGTAGCTGGAACTACAGGCATGTGCCACCACGCCCAGCTAATTTTTTGACTTATCATAGAGACAAGATCTCACCTTGCTGCCCAGGCTGGTCTCGAATCCTAGGCTCAGGTACTCCTCTTGCCTCAATCTCCCAAAGAGTTGTGATTAGACTTGAGCCGCCATGCCTGGCCATATGTTGAAATCTTAACTCACAGTACCTCAGAATGTGAATGTGGAGACAGGAACTTTAAAGAGGTAATTAAGTTAAACAAAGTCACTAGAGTGGACCCTAATCCAATATGACTGATGTTATCAGAGGGAGAGGAGATTAGGAAGCAGACACACACAGAGGGGAGAGACCTATTGAGACAAAGGAAGAAGACAGTCATTGGCAAGTCAAGGAGAGAGGCCTCAAGGGGAAGCAACCTTGCTGACACCTTGATCTCAGACTTCCAGCCTTCAGAATTGTTAGAAAATAAGTTTTGGTTGTTTAGATCACTCCATATGCGCTCTTTTGTTAATACATAGACACTGGAGGAGCAGCGGACAAGGAGGTACTCCATTTGGTTTTGGACTTGGGGACTGTATGCTGCGAGATGGATGATCCTATAGCGCTGTCTCCACCCAGAGGGACATGCTGCTTGTACTACAAGGAGGGAGACTGCAGCTGTATGGACAGGCTTGGAGTTAAGAGCCTGCTGGAACCACAGGGGGATACCTGGGCTGTGACCTCTATTCTCTAAGTAAGCCTTGGGAACAACGACACCTCTCCACAGGGTTGAGTCAGGGTCAAGTGAGAAAATGGGCCAAGGTCCTTGACACATAGGCAGAACTACACATAGGAGGGAACTTTTATTTTTGAGTTGGAGTCTCACTCCATTGCCCAGACTGAAATGCAGTGGCACACTCCCGGCCACGCAGCTTCAACCTGCTGGGTTCCGATGATCTTTCCGCTTCAGCCTTCCAAGTAGCTGGAACTACAGGCGCGTGCTACCACGCCCGGCTAATTTTTGATTTATTGTAGAGATGAAGTCTTGCCAAGTTGCCCGGGCGGGTCTCGAACAATCCACTCCGCAGGCTCAGGCAATCCACTCACCTCAGCCTCCCAAAGCGCTGGGATTACAGGCTGAGCCACCAAGCCCGGCCCAGAGGAAACTTTGAATGGTGATTCTGGGCTCCAACCCCAGCCCACTGCTGACCAACCTACGACTTGGGACAAGCATCACAACTTCTCTGTCCTCAACTTCTTTAACTATAAAATGAGGCTAATAATGATAAAATGCCTCATTTCTAGAATTACCTTGGGGATTAAGTGAGATGATAACATGTATGCGCTTAGAACGCTCCCTGGCACCCAGCAAACAGCAAGTCAACACATTCATTCATTCACGATTCTACACGTGGTTGCTGAGCTTCTCCTGGGTACAGGCATTGCACAATCTGCTTTAGGGAATACAAAGGTGAGTGTAAAATCAAGCAATACCTTGGAACATTGTTACTAGTTGCTATATAAGTTGTATTACCCTTCATTCAGAATTTTGGAACAGCTTTATTTAAGTATAATTTTCTTTTTTTTTTTGAGTCAGAGTCTCATTCTGTCGCTCAGGCTGGAGTGCAGTGGTATGCTGCTCACGGCCACCATAGCCTTGACCTGTTGGGCTCAGGCCATCCCTCCACCTCAGCCTTCCAAGTAGCTGGAACTACAGGCATGCATGACCAGGCCCAGCTAATTTTTCTTGCTGTATTGTAGAGATGAGGTCTCACCAAGTTGCCAGGGCTGGTCTGAAATCCCTGGGCTCAGGCAATCCTCTCACCTCAGCCTACCAAAGTGTTGGGATTATAGGCGTGAGACCTACACCTGGCCAGGTATAATTTTCATACCTTTTAAAGCCTTCTATTTGATGACTTTTAGTAAATTCATACAGTTGTGTAACAGAGTGTGTAACCACTGTCATAACCGTTCAGAATACTTTCATCACCCCACAAAATTGTAGTCCATCTCTATGCCCATCCCCACCCAGGCAACCTCTGATCTGCTTTCCACCACCATAGTTTGCCATTTTTAGAAATTTCATAGAAATGAAATCATACAATGTACAATTTCTTGTGTCTGACTTCTTTCCTTTAGCACATTGTTTTGGGGGTTTATCCATGTTGTGCGTTATTAGCAGCCTGTTCCTTCTCATTGTTGAGTCATTTTTCACTGTATGCATATACCTCCATTTTGTTCATTCATTTGTCAATTAATGGACATTTGTGTTTTTCCACTAACACTGCTACAGATATTCACATTCAAGTATTTTGTGGAGTATGTTTTCATTTTCCTTGGATTGTAGTGAAACTGCTGTGTTATATGGCAAGTGTGCACTCAACTTTTAAAGAAACTGCTAAAATGTTTTCAAAAATGCCTGTGATGGGGCAACCCCTTCAGGTCCCCTCCCACTATAGGAGCTTTTCTGTCCTCTCAATAAATCCCGCTTTCTAAAAAAAAACAAAACAAAAAAACAAAAGCCTGTGCCAACCCAACTAGATTTTAATTCCTCCCAAACACAAAGTATACTGTGGTTCTTATTTTACAATCAGTCCCCCACTGCCATCCTTCACCTCCTGTCCTCACATGATTCCTGCCTCCACATAGCACCCAAGCCCATGTGCTAGGCTAGTACTGACCAACCAACACAATTATCAAAATCCTTAGAAACACATAACTTGTAGCTTGCTTCCTGAACTGAACAAGTGTGGTCCTGTTAGAAAGGGTTTTTTTTTTTTCTCTACAAGTGCATGTGTCTGAAGTAATTGATTTAGTGCCTGATGCACTCTCTGAAGAGTGGTTAGATTACAAGCTCTTCAAATCCAATTGATCCCTCACATGACTGGGGGACCACACGAAGGACAGTGGGGCTGGGAGACTCATTTGGAGCGTGTTCATTTCCCTTTGCACCACTATCATAGGAGATTCTTTTGGTTTTTTGCAGTCATGTCTGTTGTTAAAGAAAAAAATTGCTCAATGACACTTGTGAAAGCACCATAAGGAAGACCATTCAGAACTCTTGTGACAGGTATAGGGACCATGGCAATGGGGTTTTGCAGTGGAGGAGAGATATTCAGCTCAATTCTGAATATAGCATGGACAAATGGGAATGCATAGCCAGGAGAATGGTTGGGGTTATTGGAAGGAAAACTACTAAGAGGAGACATCAGGGGTGAAAGGAATTCTCGCTGAACCAACCTAGGATTCTAGCTGGAGACAGGCCAGGGTGACCAGACATCACCTGGAGGATGGTGGAGGATGAGGAACCTAATTAGGTATTGATTAGGCATCAAGGGTGTGGGTCCTTGTCAAACTGACTTAGCAGAGTTCCTTGCTAAAAACTGAATTTTACGAGAAAGGACTCAGATGGAGAAGGTTTAGGAGTGTGACTAGAGTGTGGGCAAGCAGAGAATCTTTGTCATCATCAGCCTGAAAGTGGTAAGATCCAAAACACAGCAAACATGGACTACCTGGTGGGAGGTAGAGACTCAGAAGGCAAAAGGGAGTCTCTTCTGGATGCCCCCAGGAGTCTAGACCCAGAACACCAGGGGAAGCTGGTCTGAAGGTCACTGTAATCTGTACAAGCTGCACAAAGAAAGTCTTTTGTTTTGTCACTTTTAGAGAAGAAGAGATGAGCTGGACAGCATCACCCCTCCTGGGTTACCTGTACCCTGGTAGGAAGCTGAGGCCATCTTTATAGCCAAGTCTTGTTTCAAGCCAGAGCCTGGCCTCTTACTGTTGTTCATGCAGGGGCTGAAGTGCACAGTGAAGGAAAAAGTGAAGGAATGACCACACAAAGCCTCTCAGACCCGATGGGGAATGTGGTGTGGAAGCTGAGTCTCCAGGTTCCCTGCACTGTGGCTTCCTGTCCCTCCCAGGCCTCTGAGCTCCCAGCTCGTCACTTCACAACATGTGTGAAGGTCACATGATACGCAAGCAAAAACCCTCTGTAAATTGGAAAGGGGGTCTCAGCAGAAGTGGCCAGTAGCATTCCTGTAGCCATCATTGGGCCCAATATTTCTCAAACCTCCCAGATGATAAGAACTCCCTGGACAGATGCACGGATGACCAGCCTCAGCCCTGGAAGCTCTTATCAGTGGGTGTGAGTTGAGGCCTAGGAATCAGTGTTGTAACAAGTTCCCTATAGTGATTCTTCTCTTTGATGTCTGGGGGAACACTGGCAGTTCAGTCAAGTGGTTCTCAGCCTGGATCGCCCATTGCATTGACCTGGAGGAATATAATAAGAGAAAGACTCCATTTTTGATATTTGACCACTGACAGCCTTCAGATCCTTCTTCCTCTTACTCCTGTACCATATCCAGGCAAGTCAATGGGAACTTTGATGTCCTCCCCCTTGGTACCCACGAGAAATTCAAATCCAGACCCATGGGCAAGAACTCCCAACCCAGCTGGCTCACTCCCACCCACAATAAGAAGCAAAGTTGCTGCTGCCACTACCAGCCCATTTGCTCAAGCTCTCTGTATTGAATTAAACCCACCCTGATCTCCCCAGAAAGTCCCATTATGCACCAGTCTTTGCATCCTAGCAGATTTTGGATGGGATTAATACAACCCTTCCTGGGGCAACCACATTTCAGGGGCTTTGAAGCACCAATACCTGACCCTCAGAGATGGATGTGCTCATCGGGGTAGTAGCCTGACCATGGAGTTTAAAGGCTCCCAGGTAATCCCAGGTGATCATCTTGTGCAGTGAAGTCTGAAGATGTTCCTCCCACTTCCCATTGAATTGACTGTAGTTTTCTCTTTGCTGGCCTTGCCTTGACCCAGTGAGGGCAGTGTCTGCGCATTTTTTATTACCTTGCTATTCTTAGGTCTTAACATAGTGTACAGAGCACAGGGTGTGCTTAATAAATAGAAAAGACAGGAAAATAAAACCGATGCTTGGAAACAGTGACTTCATACCAACCATGTACACACGAAGAGGCAGGCCTCACCCATCTCTGCACTTTCTCCTTTCTATTGCTATGCATTTGGGGGAAATGTAGGATGAAACGACAAGTTTAAAATGCAAGGGATAGGACTCCAATTGAGGAATGGTGTTCTCAGACTTAAAGTTGTCCAAAAATGTAACAAGGAGTTCTGTATTGGAAACTTTTAAGCAGAAACTGGATTGGGGGGTTCCTTAGAAGAGATTCTTAAAATGGGTGACCCTGAGATTCAACGACTTCAGTGGAATCTTCCGGTCCTACGTTGATACATACAAATATAAGCTATTTGTAAAGAGAGAGAGGTTCAGTTACTCTCATTGGGCACTAGATGGCGACCAGGCATTGATAAGCCCAACAACCGCCAGGGACCTGGGACCTGGGCTTGGCTGGTCAAGCCCCTGCTGTGACCCTCAGAGGTGGGCATTGTCATCCTGATTGCCTACTGGAGACCAGTGAGGCTGGTGGGGTTAAGGATCAGGTCATCCTCAGCCCCTCAGTGTAGCAGATTTAAATCCTTTTCCAGTAGCCAAAGTCAGGGTTGAGCTGTGGGGCACAGCCAGTGAGCAAGGCCAGAAGGCAAGCATTGGCAGGATTGCCATGTACAGGGAGGGACCAAGGAGCAGGTCTCTGCAGCTGCTGGCCCCTGCCTCTTTGGTCTCAGGAATAAAGGGCCCTTGAAGCCCAGGAAGGGGCTGTGCTCCAAGCCTGCTACCCAGGGTAGCCCTGCAGTCACCCAGATGGGTTTCAGGATGCTTTCTAATAACAGCTGTAATGCTCTTACCACTGGCCAAGCACTGTTTTGAGCACTTTCCATACTTCAGTGTTCAATCCACGAATTCTGTGGTCTACAAACTACCATCATTGTCATTTCACAGATGAGGAAACTGAGGCAGTAACATTTGCTTTTTACTTATTTTTGGCTAGGGTTAGCTTGTGGCCTTGTCCAAAGTCATTCAGCAAGTAGGTGGCAAGGTTGGGATTCAGATGGGGGCCTCACTCGAGGTTATTACTCTGTTGTTTGTGCTACTTTGAAATAGCCAATATGGACAGATAGATTCAACTCAATTCATGTATGGGCCAGAGGATTCTTTCCATAGCCCTGAAGTTACAGCATCAGATAAGCCCACCTGGGGGGGCGGTGAGAGGACTGTGGGCGAAACTGTTTATATACTTGGCTGGTGGAACACATGCAGCACCTACCCCAGGCTCTACTTATAGGAACAGTCAGTGTCCTTTAGGAGAAGATTACAGGGTAAGTCTCTGTACAGGAGGACTCTGGCAGCCATTTTTCAATAGCCATGAAATCAGCAAGATCTTTTTGGGGGGGGGGAATCATAGGGCAGAAAATAAAACTATGGTAGGGAAAGGCTCATTGTTTGCTAAGGCAGCATCTTTTTGAGGCCAGGGTAAAACTCATTACTGGCAAGATGATGTGAGACTACAGTGGTTAGAAAGACTAATTTAGACTATCCTCAGATTATAGCTAAAATGTCACTTTCTTAGAGAAGCCTTTCATGTTCAAGTCCCTCATCACCTCCAAAATTCGGTCAAGATCTTCTGTGATATCCACGCAGCACCATGTTCCTTCCTTCGTAATAACAGCTTAGTTTGTAAGTATATACTAATCTATTTGATTATTTGATTCATACTTATCCCTTTCCCCTATCCCAAATACACTAAGCTCCATGCTTGTTTTTGACGACCAGAATGTTCAGGAAATGCCTCAAAACATCAAGCATGTGAATTACCGACAAAAAAAAAAGAAGAAGAAGAAAATTAAATGAGGCATTCAATTAAAGAAAGGGAAAAATTATCCACTTGAGTAAGACCCTGTCACATAGTGGGTTGATTAATTAATTACAGGAAGGCATCAACACTCAATAGCCTCTGATGGAGTCATTAAAATTCAGGGTGTAGAAGTATCAGTTGACTTAAAAAGACATTTATAAGAAATAAGCAGTTTCTAAAGCAGGCAACGATCCTGTGAAAAATGCAAAAATGAGCCTAAGAAGTAAAAACTCTAGAACATTAGGAGTGATTTCATTTGTAGGGAATCAGGTTTGACAAGGACTGCCAACTGAGTACCCAGTCGATTTCTTCTTCTTCCTGAGACCCAGGTAGGCCACTTCTCCTGACTTCCTTTGCAGGTAGGTATGGCCATAGTTACCTCTTGTCAATGGGATCTGAGCAGAGGTGATATGGGCCATCTCTAGGCTGGCCTCCTGAAGCTCTCCATGACCCAACCTCCATGCTCTTTTGTCATCTGCTGCTGGAGGTCAATACTTAGGGTGACCTTAACTTTGGAAGACATATGTTAAAGGCGGCAGAGCTGCCAGCACCCCAGATCCTCGAATAACTGCAGGAATCAGAGGTCTGCTTGGCACCAACATGCATACCAGCCTAAAACCATACCAGATTGAGACTTGGGTAGTGTCTAAGAGGCCATTGTAAAGCAAGGGTGAATCTAAGGATGGATTCAGATAAAGAGGGATCTAGGGTAGAGGTCCCCAACCCTTGGGCCATGAGACCAGCAAGTGGCCTGTTAGGAACTGAGTTGCACAGCAGGAGGTGATAAGCAGGTAAGTGAGTAAAGCTTCATCTGTATTTACAGCTGCTCCCCATCACTCCATTACTGCCTAAGCTCTGCATTCTGTCACATCATAGGTGGCATTAGATTCTCATAGGAGTGTGAACTCTATCGTGAACTGTGCATGTGAGAGATCTAAGTTACGTGCTCCTTATGAAAATCTAATGCCTGATGATCTGAGGTGGGGCTGAAGTGGTGAGGATAGTTCTGGGGAGTGGCTGCAAATACAGATGAACATTAGTAGTGAGGTTTGACTGCACAGAGTCCGTAATAAATCAATTGTTTGCCAGTCCCATATCAAAACCCTATCAGTGAGTGGCAAGTGAGTTGATGTGCTTCATTTGTACAGCTACATCTAGTGGCAGGTTTTAAGTAAGAATCTGACATTTATTTTAGTGCATGCATGGCCTACCCATTATTTTATTTACCACTTCCATCCTCACCTTTTCCCCACACTGTGCACTTCTCTCAGTCAGTTTTGGCAAGCCCACAGGCTAACCCTAGCCAAAATGAGTAGAAAACAAACATCACTGGAGAACTTCTTTGAAGCATTATGGTGAGTTGTATAACTATTTCATTATATATCACAATGTAATAGTAATAGAAATAAAGTACACAACAAATGTAATGCACTTGAATCATCCCCAAATCATCCTCTCCCTCCCCCCGCCATCCCCACTCCCAGATCATGGAAAAATTATCTTCCATAAAACCGGTCCCTGACGCCAAAAAGGTTTGGGGCCCCCGATCTAGGGGATTTCTGGGAAGTTGTTTCAGAAACTCATCTTTTCAGGCCTCTTTCCAGTGTAGTGCTGGGACAGGGCCTCACTCTCTTACTTACAGGATTTGATTTTATCTGGGCTTTGTCAAGCCACATCTGCCTTTTCTTTTTTTTCTTTTTTTTGAGTTGGAGTCTCACTCTGTCACCCAGACTGGAGTGCAATGGCCGCTCCTGACCACCGCAACCTCGATCTGCTGGGCTCCAGTGATCCTTCCGCCTCAGCCTTCCAAGTAGTTGGAACTACAGGCGTGCGCTACCACGCCTGGCTAATTTTTTTGATTTATTGTAGAGATGAGGTTTTGCCAAGTTGTCCAGGCAGGTCTTGAACCAGTGGGCTCAGGCAATTCACTCACCTTGGCCTCCCAAGCCGCGGATTACAGGCTGAGCCACCGAGCCTCGCTGCCTTTTCCACAAAGGAGCAAGCTCCCTGCCCTCAACTTCAGTGGGATGCCACAGCCCTCCAGTAACTAAAGTTGTCTCACTTTGTTACAATTTTTGTCTTGTATCTTTAAAGTTCAATCTCATGTTTAATGGAAAGCTCTTTGGGCAGGCTGCACATGTGGCTCTCATGGCTTACAGTGAAAGGTGTTGGGTCCCGCTTCCTTCTTTCTGGCCTAGTGCTGGGGCATTAAGGAGGGAAAGGGGAAAATCTGTCTCCTTTTCTGTCTCTTTGAGATGGTTGACTGTCTCTGTCTGGTTGGATGGAACCACTGATCCCTTCTGTGGCAACTTCCTCTCTGTGGAGGCAAGGTGTTATCCCGGTGACCTTTGATTTTCTGTCTACACAGAATAGTCATGCATTCTCTTTCTGCAGCAGGATCATGCTCTGGTTCTTTTGTGGAAACAATGCCTGGACATGGGTGATCTAGCAAATGATGTCTACTCCACCATCAGGTAATGATGACTCTTTTCTACCTTGGCACTCTCTCCCTTTGTCAGTGGTCCATGGGACCAGTTGGACCAGCTCATAGGAGCTGATTATTAAATTTTCAGGAATTTGATGATTATTGCTTTCCTGGTAACTTGAAATATGCCACAGTGGGAGTATTTACACCACAGGAATTGACCAAAGCCATATACCAGGACTGTTTTTTTTTTTCTATCGGAGAACTGGTTATTAAAAATTTATTAGCACACCACTGACTTTTTCTATGGGGCTAGTGGCTCAGCTACTTTCAAACAAGAGACAACCACTGCTGTTGAAGAAAGAGCCCACTACCTGATATTTGAAACCAAAAGTTGAGCAGATTGCCCTATAAGAAAGGGCTATGCTTCTTGGACACATGAGTGTCTCTGAAAAAGCAAACTGCTGATCTTCCATAGGGTTTTGAGACATCTAGTCTTCAGGAACTGAAGGACTTTCATAGGCAGGATTAGTTGTTCTTTTTGCTGTGGAATTGTGGTTACTGGGATTTAGCTGTTATTGATTCAATTGCTTTCAGAAGCATGGTCACTGGTGTGAAGATGTTGATTGATTGGAATAGGTTTAAAAGTGATTATAATTGTTGCTTGTTGTCACAGCCAAATAACAATCAGTATTTTTCTTTTTTGAATTTTAAGTATAGAAACATTTTATGCTGACTATTCTCTGACTTGATGATGGCATCTTTCCTTAAAGGGAAAGAGGTTTCAGAGGAGATCCCTTGGAAAGATAGGGAGAAATGTATGGTTTTTAGCTCTTTAAACTCAGTATTTTCTATACAAAAAACAATCAGTTTTTACTCTTCCAGTGCTACTTTCAATGTTTTAAAAGTACTACTTGCTTGGCTTCTTTTTTCCATGTAGCATGGGAACTTTTTTTTTTTTTTGAGTTGGAGTCTCACTCTGCCGCCCAGGCAGGAGGGCAGTGTCATGCTCCTGGCCACCACAGCCTCGACCTGCTGGGTTCAGGAGATCCTTCCTCCTTAGCCTTCCAAGTAACTGGAACTACAGGCATGCACCATCACGCCTGGTTAGTTTTTTTATTTATTGTAGAGATGAGGTCCTGCCAAGTTGCCCAAGTTGGTCTCAAATCCATGGGCTCAGGCAGTCCTCTCACCTCGGTTTCCCGAAGTGCTGAGATTATAGGCATGAGCCACCAGGCCTGGCGTGCATGGAAACGCTTATGCTGAGAATCGGGTCTTTTCTGATGGGAGCACCTGCAGAGTTGTGACCGCTCACCAAAGTGTGACATTTTCAGGGCAAATGCTGCATCCTCAAGTAAGTTCTGAAGGGCAAGGAAAGATCTCATCAGCATCTCACAACATCCTAATTCATTTACATAGTTGTCTACCCTATGGTTCTCATTCACCAGCTCTAATTCATACAATGGTCTTCTGTGGATAGAGCTGAAAATGGTCATCTTTTGTCCATCCTACCAAAGGCAATCTACAGATTCAATGCAATACCCATTAAATAACCAACATCATTCTTCTCATACCTGAAACAATATAGAAATTCATATGGAAACATAAACACCTACATATAGCCCAAATAATCCTTAGCAAAAGAAACAAAGCAGGAGGTATTACACTTCCAGACTTTAAACTTTATTATAAGGCTACAATAATCAAAACAACCTGGTATTGGTACAAGAGTAGGCATATAGACCAATGGAACAGAATAGATATTTTGGAAGTAAAACCTCAATTTCTCAACAAATTCATCACTGACAAAACCTCCAGCAACAATTCCTGGGGAGAGGAGAACCTATTCAGTAGATACTACTGGGAAAACAGACTGATATGTGCAGAAGAACAAAACAGGACCCCTATCTATCACCATAAAAAAAATCAACTCCAAATGGACTAAAGACCTAAACATAAAATTTCAAATGTTAGGAATCTTAGAAAATGCAGGAGACATCCTTACGAAAATTGGAATAGGCAACCAATTCCTGGTCAAAGCCCCTATAGTTCATGCCATAAGAGATAAGATTGACAAGTGGGACCTCAACAAACCAAAAAGCTTCTGCAAAGCAAAAGAAACCATCAAGAGAGCAGGGAGACAGCCCACAGAATGGGGAAAACATATGTGCCAACTGTATATCTGGCAAAGGCCTAACATCCATGATCTATAAGGAACTCAGATGTCCCGAAAGGAAAAAAAACAAACAGCCCCATTAAAAAGTTGGCAAAAGACATGAATAGACACTTCTCAAAGAAGATGTACGAGCAGCCAACAGAGATATGAAAAAATGTTCGAATTCAATAATCACCAGAGAAATGAAAATCAAAACCACATTGAGATATCATCTAACTCCAGTAAGAATGACCATCATTAATAAAACAACAACAGATGCTGGCAAGGATGCAGGGAAAAGGGAATGTTTCTATACTGTTGGTAGGAATGCAAACTGGTTCAACCTCTATGGAAAACAGTGTGACAATTTCTAAAAGGACTAGAAATTGACCTTCCATATGATCCAGCAATCTCCCTTCTGGGAATATACCTAGAGGAACTTAAATCACTGTACAAAAAAGATACCTGCACATGCATGTTTATTGTAGCACTATTCACAATAGCAAAAACATAGAACCAACCATGCTGTCCATTGAAACTGGATTGGATAAAAAAAATGTGGTACATATACATGATAGAATATTATGCAGCCACAAAGAAGAACAAAATTATGGACTCTGCAGCAACTTGGATGGATTTAGAGTCTATCATACTTGATGATCTTTCACAGAAATAAAGAACTGAGTATCACATGTTCTAACTCATAAGTGAACCACAAACATTTACCATAATACAGTAAGAAAAGGATTGGCAGTAGCAGGACATTGCCAGGGGAGGTAACGGAGACACATAACATCAATAAGGATACCTAATCTCAAACCATGTGAAGTGGGGACCAAAGGGAGGCCCAAACTTTACCTGTATTATGACCACTTGTATACCTAAATCTGAATTGTACTCTACATCTTTAAAATTAAAAAAAAATTTTTTTTCATGTGGTACATATACATGATGGAATATTATACAGCCATAAAGAAGAACAAAATTATGGACTCTGCAGCAACTTGAATGGATTTAGAGTCTATCATACTCAGTGATCTATCACAGAAACAAAGAACTGAGTACCACATGTTCTCACTTATAAGCATACCCTAAACATTTACCAATTCATCTTCGACAAAGAAGATAAAATTAAAGGAATTGGCAGTAGCAGGACAATGCCAAGGGAGGGAGGGGGAGCACATAACATCAATAAGGGTACCTGATCTCAAACTTTACCTGTGTGATGACTACTTGCATACCTCATTCTGAATTGTACCCCACATCTTTAAAATAAAAATAAACAAATAAAAAGAAAATGGTCATCTTTTAACTTCTCACCAGTGATTCTGGGGCAATATAGATTATGTGATGAATCAAGAATACAGAGCTCACTTAAGACTAAAAGCATTTTCTTGGAAGCTGTGGTTACTATATTTAAAAGGACCAAAAGTAAACGTGACTATAGTCCATTATGTAGATTCAACCACCTTATAAATGATCACATACAGCCAGTGTTTACCTACAGGGCAGCAAAACCAGCAATACTGCAATTAATTATTTAGGCAATAGCATCTCTGAGAGTTGCTTAAGTGATATTTATGATATTTTGCCATGGCAACAATTCCTATTTTGAATATCATTAAAAATCCATCAAACTGCAGTAGTATACTTCTGGTTTAAAATTTGCATTGAACTAGCATCCCTTGATGCCACTTAGTACTAAAATTCCTGTTGAATATGAAGAAATTATGAGTATAGAATTTGGACATGAGCTGGCTGGATATGGAGACCCTTAGGCAGAATGATCACACTACCAGGGTGGACCACTGTGCATGTCTAGGAATAGATGAGATGCCATTTCTGACAATGTACTAGTTGTATATCAGCTGCTATAAGAAATCACCATAAATTGAGTGACTTAAAGCAACATGAACTTATTATATCATAGTTTCAAGGGGCAGAAGTCTAAAATAGGATGGTAGAGCTGCGTTCCGCCATGAGGCTCTGGAGGAGAACCTGCTCCCTCACCTTTCCAGCTGCTAGAAGCACTTACATTCCTTGGATGATGGCTTCTGCCTCCATCTTGAAAGCCAGCAACATAGCCCAAATCTCCTCTCTCTCTGAGACAGGGCAGCTATAATGTGATCCCCATAGCCTGCACTGGCCCTGTAGTTTTCATTGCAGGGAATAGGACCTTTTAGAAACTGCTGATCTGGTGCCGACAATTACCTTACCCACCTCATTTCTGACCTGCAGAATGGCTTGTATAGACCACTGGAGAAGCTCATCTCAGATATGAGCTATGGCACACCTTGTTACGACTGAATGGTGTCCTCCTCAAATTTATATATTGAAGCCCTAAGCCTTAATGTGACTATATTCGAAGTCAAAAAAGTAATTAGGGTTAAATGAGATCATAAGAGTTGACCCTTGATCCAATGGGATTAGTGTCCTTATAATAAAAGACACCAGAGAGCTCCCTCTTTTCCTCTTTCTTCATGTTCACAGAGGTCATGTGAGCATCCAGTGAAAAAGGCAGCCATCTGTCATCTAAAAGGAAGAGCCCTCATCAGACACCAACACTGCTGACACCTTGATCTTGGACTTCTAGTCTCCAGAGTTGTGAGAAAATAAACTTCTGTTGTTTATGCTATCTAGTCTATGGTGTTTTGTTATGGTAGTCCTAGCAGTCTAAGTACAAATGCCTTCCAGACGGTTTAGAGATGTTGGAGTGCTTCATGGTGCTGATTAGCCTGTATGATGCTGCTGCCATGTTCTAGGAGCTGGGTGGGTTGCAATGATATTCTTGCTTATTTTCTAGCCTTTCTTCAGATACACCATCAGCCTACCTTCACAAACACACACACACACACACACACACACACACACACACACACACACACACACACACACACACACACACACAAGTCTCTCTGCCGTGATCTATGCAGTCTGGCTATTTGTGCTAAACCAAATTGGGTCTTAGGCACCTGGTCTTCACACCACAAAAACATTCAAAGATTGCAGAAGTTTCCCAACTCTTATAGGTCCTACACCTTCCTTTCCTACTACCTTAGTTTGGTCAATTCATTTTCTCAAAAAAGGGGAGGAGTCTCACCTGATCTGTTGACATCAACATCCTTCTTCTAAGAACTACAGCTCTTTACTTGGAGTCCGTTCCTGGCTTAGTCTAATAGAGCGTTATCAAAGCGGGCATTGGGTCAAATTTATATCAGGTGAGCTGTACACAGAGACACACAGAAGGAATAAAACTCAAAACAGCCGGGTGCGGTGGTTCATGCCTGTAATCCTCAGCACTTTGGGAGGCTGAGGTGGAAGGATTGCTTGAGCCCAGCAGTTCGAGACAAGCCTGGACAACATAGGGAAATCAGTTACTCAGGAGGCTGAGGTGGGAGAATCACAGACCCCAACTCAAAAAAAGGAAAACAGAAAACAAACAAACAAACAAACCAATGACTGATAGCCAGAGTCTTCATCTCCTTCAAGTCCTTTTTTTTTTTTTTTTTTTTTTTTTTCAGTTGGAGTCTCACTCTGTTGTTCAAACTGGAGTACAGGGGCCACTTCAGGCCACTGCAGCTTCAACTTGCTGGGCTCCGGCGATCCTTCCGCCTCAGCTTTCCAAGTAGCTGGAACTACAGGCGCGTGCTACCACGCCCAGATGATTTTTGGTTTATTGTAGAGATGAGGTCTCGCCAAGTTGCCCAAATGGGTCTCGAACCCACGGGCTCAGGCAATCCACTCACCTCAGCCTTCCAAAGTGCAGGATTACAGGCTGAGCCACCGAGCCCGGCTAAGGCCCATCTTTATAGGCCTCCGAATAAGCTCTCTATTCTATTTTCATTCCATCACTTCAACCTATTCTCCACTCTGACCCAGAATATTAGTTCCCTTATATAAACTAATTATGTTACTCTCCTCCTTAAGATCCTTTAATGGCTTCTCTTTGACCACAGGATACAGTCCTAACTTCTTTTCTTGGTGGCATTAAGAGTCCCTCCCCCTTCTACTTTTGAGTCCTATCTCCCCTTCCCACACCCCTGATCTGACCTGCTCTGACCCTGGCCCACTTGCCTGCCTTGTGCTTGCCTACTTGTTTTATGGCCTCATATCCTTGTAGATGTCCATCCCCTGCCTGCCATGCTCACATCCCCCTCCCCCGCATGTTGGAAGGACCCACAGTGCACTGCAGAATTCTCTTGCCTTGGGCCCAATCCTGCCTAAACCCTGCCAATGGGGAGCCATTGTCATGGTAAAAATGAGAACTGGAGCAGATACTTGATCTAATTAATAAACCCTCTGTCTCAGCAAAGTTGCACATAAAATTTATGTAATTGTTTCATGCTAAATAAAGCACTATCTGTGACCTCTTACTAATCATTTCCACCTCTGATATCCCATTTAGATTTCAAATGCATAAATGAGTTTAATAAAGGGCTTGAACGATGACCCACTGCTACTGCACAGATACCTGAGGGTAGCTGACTATGAATATTTATCTGAGGCCTATGTTGCTGATTTTTAAACTGGTGTTTGTCAAAGCTTTTCTAAATTGCCTCACCCCTCAAAGATTCCCTAAGGATGCTGGGTTGTAGAATGGCTAAGCTCTTTATTTCAGTGATCTAGCTTTAGGGCATAATAAAATGTGAGCTGGTGCCCAAAGAGACCCATGAGGAAAATAGGGATGGAAAACTAGTTTCATCATAAAACTGTTCAATTGCCCTCTGTGATCCTGCGTTCACCAGAGCTGACTTCTCCATCAAACACAAGAGGCTCATGGTTTAAGACCCATGATACTTTTAGGAGCCCACAAACATGTTTCTATATCTTTCAAAATCAGAAGGAAAAAAAAATGAACATTTTTTAAAACATTCAAAGATGTTTTAATTTTTTCTCACGTCAGAAATAAATGAGAATGTTTAGGGACTGTATTAGTTTGCTAGGGCTGACATAACAAAAGATCACAGGCCAGGTGGCTTAAACAACAGAAGTACATTTTCTCATGGTTCTGGAGAATGGAAGTCTGAGATCCAGGTGGACAGGGTTGGTCTCCCCTGGAGCCTCTCTTTTTGGCTTATGGATGGCTTTCCACTTGCTGCCTCTTCCCATCCTTTTGTGCTTGTGCATCCTTTGTGTATCTTTTTGTGTCTAAATTTCTTCTTCTTATACAGACACCAGTCATTTAATTAGAGCCCACCTTAATGAACTCATTTTAACTCAATCACCTCTTTAAAAATCCCTGTCACCAAATACAGTCACATCCTGAGGTACTGAGGGTTAGGGCCTCAACATATAAATTTTGAGAGCATACAATTGAATCCAAAATAAGGCCTAAAAATCTATTATGATGGGAAGGACCCACAGTGGCAAAGGGGCTCACGAAAGTCATAGTGTGGTCCTGATGATGGTAGATTAGTTTGATTTTCTAACTAGCACAGAGAAGGATGGAACAGAATGGTGTCTTGGCAGTCTAGAGATATTCAGAATAGTTAAACTAACCTATGACCAGTGTTCTAGAGCACTTATGTGCTAGCATTTATTTCCCACTGTTAACTGAAGCTCAAACACACAGGATGAACAAAACATGTTACAAAAACTCTTACTTAACTTTCTCTTTAAGAGGTCTTACTGTTTCCCAGACTACCCATAAAAAGAGAATTTTTATACACTAGATTCATTCAATAAACATTGAACTATTTGCTGCAAATCTGCAAAGAGCTGTGCTAGACCCTGTGCTGAACTTATAAAAGGAAACTATCAATGTGTTTTACATGTACCTATCTCTGAAAAGAAAGTAGCAGGAAGTAGTCGAGTGACTAAGGCCCAGATTTTGACTAACTCAGGGTAGGGAAGACCACATCCTGTCTCATATTTCTGCTTCTCATTAACAGGAGGTTGTGTGTGTTCAGAGAGCTCGGCAGACATTAATCATATTCACAAACACCGAGGGAGACTTACATATTTGCAAACACCAAGGGAAACTTTCTAACAGTGAAGAGTGTGTGCCGCTTCAAGGTTAACAAAGGTCATCCAGAAAGTCAGTGTCAGAGGAAAAGTCAAGATCATGCTGCCTGTGGGATGAAGCCACCAGATGGCCCCAAATGTTAGCCTGGGCACAAATGGGGTCACTTGTCTTTACCAGAGAGAATATGCAGTCAGTTTTCTCACTTGACCTCTAAGGGTTGTACTGATTGTCTCAAAGAACAGTTTGCAGGGGAGAAAGCAATCATAGGAAGAATGCAAAATATCAAGTGTTATACTTGTTATTTATAATGCTGCTTTGTCTTGTTATAGCACTCTTCTTAAAAATTCTATACAGAGGCTAGTACTCAGTCCAGCTGACTCCTACAGAAAGTGGGTTGAGTTTGGCCTGAGGATGCCATGTCCCACCATGAGTATTCTTGTGCAGCTACTGCCATGAAGAAATGGGAGGCAACTTTCACCCGTGGCTGGGGCAGGCATGAGGACACTCTGCCACTTGTTCAGTGACCAAACTAGAGGAAGTAGAGGCCTTAGTGAATGGTTGGCAAAGCATTCATGATTCTCTCTTCTAAGTGTAGTCCTGTGGGAACAAGTGGTATAACCCAGACCTGGGGGCTCTGAGTTGGCAATGACCCTTAAGGAGCAAGCTCTTAAAGAGGAATCAATATTAAAACTAGTAAATAATTAACATGGGTTTCTGGAGACACTCAGTGAAGCATTTCCAAGACATCTAACCACAAACTATAAACGTTAATCAACACCTTTAGATGATAGACTCAGATAATGGGATCAAAGGCCCAGGAAACCATGACTCTTGATACTGCTTTTCAGACAAGTCAAGTTCGAATAGTCTTACTCTTAAAAATGCTTTTATAGTATTTCTGCTCTGATGGGCAGGGAAAGTTTAATTATGGAATGACCAGCATGAGGATGTAGTCTGCTCTCCATCATAAAATCTGAACAATTAAGTGCGAGGAATATTTGTTTAGAGTAAGACTGGTTATTCTCTCACTGGAAGCTGAAGTACAAATCAGCTGCCAGTTTCATCATTAAACTAAGCAACTTTCTGATTCATTTAATACTGTATTCTGGGTGCACAAACAGGGAGCTAGCAATATTAAGGGGTAGCCCCATGGTTTCCCTGGTACTGAACTCAAGCCCATCCTCCTTGAATTACTTGATGATGGTGTTTTGTGGTCCTGTAATCTGCTTCCAATGAGCTTCCCAGACTTTTCTCTCCTCCTCTTTCTGTCCTTCTAGGTTTCAGAGTCATCTCTTCAGGACAGTCCTAGCCATGAAGACTTTACCCAGGCAAGCTTTTTCCACAGCTTACTCCACACAAGAGCAAGTTCATGAGATGAATGAGACCATGCTTCCTCCTGCCACTTGGGAGGCAGGGGACGACCTAGCTGTGCTGAGGTCATTTCTGAACCTCACTTGCCCTAGTTCCTGGAATTTTCATCCAGTTGTGTAGCTTTGGGAGGACAGGACATGGGAAAAGAAGTGAATTTAACTCAAAGGCATTTGGTAATGGCTTTCTCCAACTTCTGAATATCTCCTTTCTTTCAAACACACTGAAGAGTTAGTTTGAACCTTTCCCCCAGCTCCCAGTACAATTTAGTCTCATCCAATTCTCCCCACAACTTGGGAGCCTTCCAAGACTTATGATTTCCCCGAAGTCCCAGGGTGACATCCTGGTAAGTGAAGACAACATAAAATGAAGGGAAATAAAAAGGAGCCTGTTTCCTACTGAGCCTGGGTCGGAGAATGCTGGATACAAGTCAGGAGCCGGTCTCCCTTTATTCCTCCACCTGCTCATTTGAGGCTGCCATGCTGTTTTGCAGGAGTGGAATAGGAATTTAAAATGGAAATGAACTTACTGGCCAAGGACCGGCAGGTATCTCCTTGCAATTTGAGGCTGATTTCCAAAAGGTGTAAGTAACAGAACTTGGCCAGCCTTGATCTGGTAGAATGCTCTGGTCACAAGCTTCACTTGCAGCCTCATTTCAATGTCTCAGGGGAACCAGAATCATTTCTGCACAGGAGACCTTTCAATGGCCTATTTATAACAGTATCCTTTTCTGCCACCTCAGTTAGATCCACTCAGCTTCCCCAAAGCACTGAGAGTGTTTCTGTAGTTGGACGAAAGTCCTCCCTCATTAAGAATGCAGGGAAAGCCTCAGGGCTTCAGGCAGAGTCCTTCTGCAACCAGTATATTAGTTCTAATAAAGGAAGAAACTGTGTCATGGGCTAAGCTAGATGAGCATCATTCATAGACCAACACATGGCACAGAAACAGATTAATGGGATTGGAAGGATAAACTCTGTGAAGGAAGAAAATTCAGGTTAAGAACAAGGTCAAATGCTCCTCTTCTCATTCAGGGCCATGGTTTGGCTTGAATATGCATTCCAAATTTCATGTGTTGGAAATTTGATCCCCAAATTCATTGATGGTATTTGAAGATGGAACTTTTGGGAAGTAATTAAGATTAGATAAGGTCATCAGGGTGGGATCCACATGGTGGGACTGGTGACTTTATCAAAAGAGGAAGAGAAGCCTGAGCTGGTGTGCTCTGGCCCTCTTGCAATGTGATGCCCTCAGCCAAGTTATGACATAGCTGAGTTCCTCACCAGATGCTAGTGACACGCTCTTGAACTTCTTAGCCTCCAAACCATGACCCAAATGAACTTCTGTTCCTTATAAATTACTCAATTTATGGTACTGTTACAACAACAGAAAACAGACTAAGACATTATAGAATATACCAGAGTGGGAGATTGACAACCCCACAGTAGCCCTGCAGTTGTGCCTGTACATGTTGATTATGCATGGACTTAGATTCTCTTGAGTTCATAGGAAGAATGACCAGATGCCCAAGAGCAAGAGGCAGTCCTGAGAATATAGCATGAAATACTGATTTAAAGAGATGGGAAGTGGTGGCTCAATCTTTACTATAGCTTTTCAAAGAGCCCAGGTATGTGGATCAGGCTGAGATTCCAACCCAGCAAGTACTGGTTGTCACCATAAGCCATTAATCTGCCTTCTATCTCTGTTTTCAAGTTTACCTATGTGGTAGCATTTTCAGACCTTGTGTTGGGTGTGTTAGGTGTTATCTACCTTCTTCCCCGCAACAAACATAGCTACAAGCAGGTATTCATGGAACTTTTTCTCCCTTCCACTATTAGAGATTTGATAGTTTTTTGAGGGCAAAATTGTTTGAGTCATATATTTGCATATAAAAGTTTCCATTTTTCTTTCTGTAGTCTAGCTCAGTTTTCACCTTCTGGCTGCACAAAAATTAGTGCACAGTGTTATATACCAAAAACCCCCACACTGAATCTACTCTACTTTGTGGACTATGTAAGACCCATCAAGGATAATCTAGACTTCATTTAGTTTTCTGATTGGGTGTCAAGCTCTGCCCAGAACTCCCAGTTTAGGGTTAGAGTGATGCTGCTTGGCATTGTGTGTAGCTGCTGTGGACAGAGAGGGTGTGCAGTTCCCTCTATTCATGGTGAGGAACCTTTCCTGAACTGAGGTCCACAATTCCCTTTCAATCTTCTTTTTGAAGAATGTTGACAAGACAAGACTGATTCTTGCTGCAATTTATACCCCTGGGGAGGGGGAGGTTCTCTGCAGTTTCAGAACCTGTTCTTTAGCTTGAAAGATTTAGACATTTCATGTTCTCAATTGCTCCAAGATTGATGAGACCTTGGGAAACCAATTTATATTAACTACACTTACAAGAAATCAATTTACAATCAGGGTTGAGATTTGGTTAGTTTACTGTTGGAGTTTGTATCAATCAGAATAGGCTTGGCTGTGCTGCCATGGTAGCACTAAAACTCAGGGGCTGAAAGCTGCACAGCTTTTGTTCTTATAGATGCAAAGGCCACTGTAGGCCCAGGGCAGCTGCTTCCAAGCAGTGGTTTGGTGTGTTATATACCAAATGTGTTGCTATAATTGATCAAATCAAATGTGTTGCTATAATTGATGAGGCAGGGAGAGATAGCATGCCCCAGATTTCCCTGCTACCATTTAAATGCTACCCCCCAACCCTAAGTATTAACACAGCCACCTCCCCTCTCTACAACTCAGGGACCAAAGCAAGTCATGCAGCCACATCTAATTTTCAGGGACCAAGGAAGAACAGTGCCTAGAAGGAACTGGAAATATTGATATTAATTTTTCTAACCACTAGAACACCCATAGTTGTGTCTCCTCCACATGGCAAAGCACCTAAGAAATGAAGTTCCCAAGCAGAAGTCGGCACACAACAGGATCTGACATGTATTATGCATTATTTAAAAAGCAATAGCCGCTAACATTTGTTCATAACAATAACATTTGTTTACGAGTGTGCCTGCCCACACCATGCTGAACGTTCAGCAGTTTTTGGCCAAAAATGGCACAACCCGCATGCCCCACCCTCCCTATTCACCCCATCTCCCCCAGAACAACTTTGCTTTTTGTTTCCCCAGATAATAAAAGTTCTCAAAGGGAAACATTTTGCTGATGTGGAAGAGGTGAAACAAAAAACAATGCAAGCACCAAAAGGTATCAAAATTGACAGGTTCAAAAACTGCTTTGAGCCATGGATAAAGCATCTCAATAGGTGTATTGCATCAAACGGAGAGTACTTTGAAGGTGACTAAAGTTTAAATATGCAAGAATAAATACACAATTTTTAATAAAGAAACCCTGGTTCTTTTGGGGGTCCCTCTTGTATGTGTATATGTATATTAAGTAGGTCTATGTGTGTATTTATCTATATCTGCATCTGTCTATATCCATATCTAGATGTATCTAACTACATGTAATCATCAATGATAAATTCCTTCATGGTAATTTCAATGAGGGCTCATTTATTCATTTATTTATTTTTTGGTGAGATTTTTGGAAGTGCACTTTTTCTTATTATATTAAAGAGATATATTAATGTTAACAGCAGAAAATTCTTCTTACCTTATCCCCAAATTATGAAAGGGACCTAATAATGGCAGCTATCCATGAACTGATAACAATTTCATATATTTTTTTTAAATCTCATTTTTTTTCTAGTAAAAGAGTAATGATTGTATTATCTCAGGATTTTCTGTAACTCAGATTGGAACTCTCCTCCTTCTACAAGAGAAAGTGTTTTCAACTTATGTATCTAGCTTAATATTAAACTTCTCAACAGATGCTTATAAAACTTTCTTCACTGATAATTTTATGGTTGAATAAAGAATATCTCCCTTTCCCTCTTAGTTAGCTTAAATTACCATATATTTTCCTAAATTGTTTTTAATTCATATTGTTTTATGCCTAATTGTACCACAATAGGCACTGCATTAATATTTATACATCCTAAAAGTTTTTGTTGTTTGTTGACTCTCCTTGATGACTTCCTTTTGCCAAACACAAAGCAATTAAAGATCAATTAAAATGCACACATTCACTGAGAAAATGCAAGCAATTCCAAATGCCTGTCTTTTCTTTGAGCTTGTTTATGTCAGATAATAGCTTCCTATAAATGAACAACTGTAGACACTGTGCTGTGGCCAGTCTTTATCAGTAAACCTAAGGTTGCTAAATTTGAAATCTCAATAGCTAATCTGAGCCCTCACCCTGAAATTCTGGATCATCAGACTCAATAGAATTCATTGGAAAATTGTTCATCTTTTTTTCCAGAGTGAGGATTATACTGGAAGAACAACATTTTCTTGCTTCTTCTGGATGCCAGAGTAGGGGGAAAGCCTGTGGGGTGAGGGGAAGCCCTGTCTCCCCAGCTTGATCCCCTCTCTCCTTTCACTGGTTTCCTTTGGCCATGGTCAATGACGGTGACTTTTCACAGTGCCCTTTGATGTCATCATCCTCCACCAGAGACAGCTCCTGCTGTCAATTAATGGTGAATCCTCCCAGCTGCCACACCAATAGTGGCTTAATAGTAGCTCATCTTCCAATGACTTTGCCACACAGTTGCCAGCAATGTCCCCCTATAGCAATCATGGCTGTTTTCTGTGAGGTGCAGTAGCTGTTGCCTTTGGCACCTTTTATAGAGTCCTTGAGCTTCAATAATGCATGTCCATGTGCCTCTGCCCTCACTTGACCATCTGTCAGCATCACCTCTATCTGAGAGCAGCTTAGAGTATGCATTGATGAGTCACCTCTTGAGATAACCACCTTGCTCTGCAGTTTCCTTACGGACATTGTTCATACTTTCTTGGAGAAAGAGCAAGGGTTATTCCTTCCTCCAGTTTATGATCCCCACAGTAGAGTCCTATACACAGTAGGTACTCAATAAATGTTTGGTTAAAAAAAAACAAACAGCTGGGCTCGGTGGCTCAGCCTGTAATCCCTCGCCTTAGGGAGACTGAGGTGAGTGGATTGCCTGAGTCCGCCGGTTCGAGACCCGCCTGGGCAGCGAGACCTCATCTCTACTATAAATCGAAAAATCAGCCGGGCGTGGTAGCACATGCCTGTAATTCCGGCTACTTGGAGAGCTGAGGCGAAGGATCGCCGGAGCCCAGCAGGTCGAGGCTACAGTGGCCGGGAGCGGCCACTGCACTCCAGTCTGGGGGACAGAGTGAGACTCCAACTCAAAAAAAAAAAAAAAAAAAAAGGAAAACAACTAACTTCTTGGATAAACCATATGAAGTTGCCTACATGCAACTCTTTTGTGACCCATAAAAATGACAGTTGCATATAGGTCAACTTAATAGATGACACTAATTTTTAACTCATTAAAATTATAACATACATTATTTTATTTTATCAATTCTTATAATTGCTCTTAAGATGACATTTTGTTACCTAAAAGCTTTGGGCTTGGTCTCTGTTTAGTCAGGGTCATTTTATTATTTTCCTGAATAATCTATGATTTGCATAATTTTAAGGCATGAGACGGGATATGCCACATGTATTTTAATAAACTGTGTAGTAAATTTTGATGCCACACCTGATGTCTTCCTATGTCTAAAACTAAAACAGCTCAAATAATCACTCAAAAATTTTTATCAGATTTTCAGTTTAAAAGAATGCATTGCTTCGTCTAGCCTCTCACGAACATAGCCTGAAAACAGCAAAATAGTAAAACTCACTGCAATGTGAGATAGTCATAAATAATAGACATCATAATGCCATGATCTGAAAGGAACTGCCATCAATCATAACATGAAACAGAGGTGGGTAGAATCAAATAAGCAAATAAATAAATATAATTTGGGGGATTCAGCTAATATGATTCACAGGTTTTGCCTGAACAAAACTGAGATGGCCTTTTTCTCCTTTCTCCTCTTCTCTCTCCTCTCTCTCTCTTCTTTCTCCTCCTTCTCCTCCTCTTTTTCCTCCTCCTTCTTCAAAATCACTCTACCTCCTAATTGAGGCATCTGGGTCAGCAAGAGAATTGTGTGAGTCAGTCAGCTACTTTTTCTCCTTGGGGGCTACATTTATCTCTCCCCACCAATTCTCATCTCTACTCATAAGCAGCACAGGAAAAAGATGCTAAGGATAGTCAGGGAGGCAGAACAGAAGAGGTGCAGTGCATTTTGGTAGTTAGAGTCCTTAGGAGCGAGAAAAAAAATTTTTTTATCAGAGGAATGTGAGCCCCCTTTAATTATCAGGCTCGGAGAGGCAATGAAATGTGACAGCATGTGTCAGCAGTTATGTCTCACCCCCCTTGAACTAAATAATTACCTCTTAAAGTCACTTGCTATGTGGGCGCTAGACTAACCGACGCCAAGTAGCCATAAAATGCCATACCCTCTGCAGTTCAACGATGCATTGCCAATCACTAGTCAATGTTATTTTTGTAAGCCAATGAGATTTCTTGTCAAACAATTTTGTATCATCTCACTCCTTGCTCCTTTTTGCCTTTAAATATCTGCTTGTAGCAAAGTCCAAATGGAGCACTCTCCAAGGCAACTTGGAAGTGTGTCCCAGGAAGCTGTTCTTAACCTTGGCCCAAATAAGCTTTCTATATTAATTTTGCCTCAATTTTCTTCTTTAGGTTAGTAAGAGTATCTAATATGAACAAAAATTGCCAATATCTATGGAGTACTAACCATGTGCTAGGCATCATATTGCGGGTATAACATAAATTGCTAAGGAAAATTTTATTACATTTTTATTTTCCTGTAGTGGCTCCTCTTAATTAATTTCATTGTTTTCCTCCTGGGAATTGTCTATGCTTTTATCCCCCTAATTTCAAATGGTTCCTGCACACTTTTCTAGATGAATTGAGAAGTCCTTGAAAATTACAGTTCAGTGATCTATCAATCCCCAGCAGACCTGTGCTGCTCTCTGAAAGGGTTCTTTTTAGTCTGAAGTGGTTCAAGAACTGAGCACTCTAGGGTGTGTTCAGGCAAAAATATACCTGTGGACTTTTAAAATTGCTTCAAGGGGTGTTCATATTAATTATGTACTATATGAAGATTTTCTTTAAGAAAACACTCTTTTATCATCTTGCATAGTTAGCTTTTAACACAGTTTTGAAAGGTCAGGTCTGCAAAGCTGTAATTACCTGTGTAATTCAGGTAAAATGTATTACTATAGTATTCAATATTTTCAAAAAAGACCACTTTTTGTTTCTGTAAAAATCATGTCTGCTTATTGCTAAGAATTTAAATAGGGCAGAAAAAGTTTAAAGAGAAAAGTTAAGTAGAAAATTCATCCAAATTTCTGCCCCTGAGAAATAGTCATTCTAGATTTAAGGAAAATACAAGCCCCAACAAAAGATTCTTAATAATTGAAGACATAGCTAAGTAAAAAGATTACCAAAATACCCTCACATGAATTATATTTAGAGTTTGCAGTTTGATTAGAACTGCCTACAGGGTGTGATTTGAGGCCCTTTTGCTAAAACATAATTCTTCTGGACTGTCAGAGGTATAGGAAAGTCTCTTCCTCTCCCCCCTCTGAAATTTCTCTCCAGAGTCTGCTGACCTTGGGCAAATCACCCCACCTCTCTAGTCCTCAGATATCCCAGCTTCAGCTTCGAAATCAAATCGTCACTGAAGGACCCACCATGCCTCACACTGCGGGGGCCGTTTTCCTGTTAAATTGAATAGTCTCCTATGAGGTGCTTGGATGGAAGGAATAAAAGGGTGGGGCTCAGAAATAGGGATTGGATGAATGTCAGGGGAACCCAAGACTCTGGAGTATATAAAGGAGGACACTTGGATATTTGGGACAAAGATTAAAGGAAAGAGAGAAGGGACCAAATTTAGGAAATTTTCTGTCTTCATAATTTAATGTAGGGTTGACCTAAATTTTATTGTCTGTGTCTTTGAAAAAAACATTATATGGGCAATTAAAGCCTGAAATTAAAGCACACATTAGTAGTGGGTCTTTACATGATACTGAGATTTCTTGCATTTCCAGTCCTGATTGTTTTCAGATCATTAACCAATCGACAGAGAGGTGAAGGATCAGACAACTTCAAAAGCAAGTGTCAGAAAAAAAGAAAAAGGACCAATTACAACGTGAGTAGAAAACTTCACAGACAGACAATATAAGACAACACATGCCTTAGTTTATAAGAATCTGAGATCTTACACATTTTCCTTGTTGCTTTAGTTTTGCAATATATATACATATTGAGGGATTCTCATGGTTTGTACAGTTAGAGGGCATGTAGTAAAGTAACAGATTGTAACCAAAAATCCATCCCACTAAATATGAAAGTTTAAAATCTTAGTCAATATTTGTTTATTTATTTACTGTCGGGCCACTTCACTAAAGTTTAAGCTTCTGGCAGGCAGGGACTTGTTTTGTTGTGTTCCCTGGGTCTGAAAAGACCTGATTCAATAAATATTTGTGAATGATGATCCCCTGAGCTTACCTGGAATCACGAGCTTCCAGATGGGAAGAGATTACTCACCATGTAATCAGGACCAAAAATTCTTTCAGAGTCCTGTCCTGCATCCCAAGGATGAGAAAAGAGCCTCCCAAAGCATGACCAAAGTGGAATATCCTAAACAGCCTTAGTGAGGGAGGGTACAAACCAAATTTATGATTTAAGGAAATGAAGCTGTAACCTGGATGGACTTAGAGTCTATAATACTCAGTGATCTATCACAGAAACAAAGAACTGAGTATCACATGTTGTCACTCATAAATGGACCTTGAACAATTATCGTAATACTATAAGAAAGGGATTGGCAGTAGTGGGAAACTGCTGGGGGCGGGGTGGAGGGTGGAGGGGATGTGGAGAGAGGATTGGCAGTAGAGGGAATCTGCCAGAGAAGAGGGGGCCATACCTCATCAACTAGGGTACCTGCATAATGAACATTTGTATGCCTAACCCTGAATTGTAACCCACATCTTTAAAATAAAAAAATTAAAAGTTAAAAAAAAGAAAAAGAAAATGAAACTGTGTGTTTCAGTTACTCATTGCTGTATAATAGACCACCCCAAATTTATTGGTATGAAACAACACACTTTTTATTAAGCCCATAGATTTTGGACAGAGATGACTTATTCCTGTTCCGTGATATCTATGGCCTCTACTGTGAAGATATGAAAGATAGAAGGGCTGGAATCTTCTGGAGATTTTTTTATCACATGTCTAGGCCCTGGGCTGGGATGACTTGGAGTCTGGGCTTGGCTGCCTCTACTAACCAGAACACCCACATATGGCCTTTCCATGCGACTTGGGCTTCTTAGCATGGTGGCTAGGTTCCAAGGAGGAGATTCTTAAGGGCCAATGTCCCCAGAGAAGCAGCTGGAGGCTGCCTTACCTTTGTGACCTAGCCTCAGGAATTACATAGCATCACTTCTACCACAAGCTATGGTCACACCTTGCCCAGATCCAGGGCTATAACTATACTTCTTAATGAACAAGATGTCAAAGAACTTTTGTCCACTTTACAAACTTCCCCAGTAAGTGAAGTCTTATTGTCCACTGGATGTCTGCATGAATATAAAAGACATTTGATTATTCACTGAAATTAGCTGGTTAAAAAAGCATCATAGTCATCTTCCTTTTCAATAATTATTTATTGGATGTCTACTATGTGCCAGGCACCATTCTACAGGACTACAGCACATAGTAAAATGGACAAAGATACTGTCCTTATGTAGTTTTCATTTTAATGAAGCAAGATAGACAAACATATAAATAGTTAAAATATAATATATCAGATGACTATACCTCCATGGAGAAAAATAAATTATGAAAGGCATTAGGGAATAATGGCAAATTAAGATAGGCAGGGCAGGTCTCAATGAGGAAGTAAGCTTTAGTCAAAACCTGAAGGAGGTATGGGAGTGTTATGGATTGCAGATGGCCACCAAGTCTCTGAAACTGCTCCCTTTGAGATGTGAGAACCATGTTTTGCCCCTGGCATCTGGGTGTGATGTGCTTTGTGATTGCTTCGACCAATAGAATATGGAGAAAGTGACTTGGTACCAGTTTCCAGGTTAAGGTCTTAAGAAACTTGTGACCTCCATTTTATTTATTTATTTATTTATTTAGTCTCAGGGACCCCTTGTTCTTGGAGTCCAAGTCACCACGTAAAAACCCCAGATCTCCTGTTGGCGAGACTATGTGAAGACACACTGAGACTACATAAAAGCACAGCAGCCCAGCTAAGGCCAGTCTTCCAGGTACACCCACCATGGTATGTGATTGCAGCCTTCATGGGCCCTCCAGGTCATCCCAGCCACCGGCTGAATGTCATTGAGTGATACAAGTCAATGCCATGTGGTGCGGAAGAGTCATCGGCCAAGTCCTGCTGAATTCCCAACCCACAGAAAAAATAATAGTTGTTTTAAACCACTGAGTTTGGGGTGGTCAGTTACACAGCCATAGATAACTGAATGGGGAGCAAGCATCTGGACAGAGAGGAGAAGTACAGACAAAGACCCTGAGGTCTTTGGCTGGAGGCCAGTGGAAGGCGAGTGTAGCTGGAGCAAGTTGGGGGTGGGAGGAAGGGTGGGAGATGGTCGGAGAGGTGAGAAAAGGAACGGTGACTCCTAGATGATAAACAGCCTTTCGTGTTATTTCAAGAGCTCTGGCTTTTTCTCTGAATGGGATGGGAAGTCACTTGTAGGGTTCTGAGCAGGAAGTTTATGTGATATGCTATGTTTTAAAAGGCTCACCTACAAGAAAGGAAGAGTGGAAGCAGAAAGAACAGTTCACAGATTTTATTGCAATACTCCAAGTCAGAGATGGGATAGCTTGGATCAGAGTGGTAGTGGTGGAGACAGGAAAAAACAGTCAGAACCCAGACATATCTGGATATCTTTTTAGGGTATAGCCAATAAAATTTGCTGGTGGGTGAGATGTGGGGATGTGAGAAAAAGAAGCATCAGAGACGATTCAAACTCTTTAGTCTGAGTAACTAGAAAGATGAAGATTCCATTTATTAAGATAGGGAAGACCATCAGAGGGAATAGGTTGAGGTGGGGGGAACATGAGAGTTTGGTTTTGGACATGTTGAAATATATATGTGTATATATATACATATACATGTATATATATACATATATATATATATATATATATTTTTTTTTTTT